>NC_028648.1:2420229-2468636 GCF_001406875.1 Solanum pennellii
TATATATATATATATATATATATATATATATATATATATATATATCATTGTCTTGGTTTTATTATACGAATTTACATGAATGATATATACATTTATAGCGTCATAACAAGTTTCTCCGTATATAGTTAATTCATTCATACTTTTGAAACGTTATCTGTGATTCAACATAAAAATTCATAATTTTATGTTCAGAGTATTATTTGATTGAGAAATAAGTATACGTAACATATACCAAGCTACAAGAAATCTATATTGACAAAAAAAAAACATGTTTAATTATTATATATGTGTTTATTGCTCTAAATTAAATTATATTTCGTGATCCAATTATTATTTCTTGCAGGAGGATAAGAATTTTTTTTCACGTCAAAATTTAATATTTGTCAAGTGAAAGCAAGTAGCTAGAGATATTGACACCTATATATTTATTAAGCATTTCACATTGGCCAATGTGTATTTTTAATTATTTTTTGTATAATAATATAGATTAATTAAAGAATAAATTAATATCTTGTTGAAAATAATGCAAGAAAAGTCCTTGTCTGGGGTTTGAAAATTATGATGTATTCTATGACCCCTACTAAAAAATTTTGTATTCAATTTTTTTATTGAAAAATATTTTAAAGCTATTTTGATTGAATCATTAAAAAATATAAAAAATAAAACACAATAATTTTTTGTCAAACAAAAAAAATCAGATAACGTTTCAATAATATTTTAAAAGACTTTTTTACAAAGACAAAAGAAATATATAGTTTTCACAACATGTGTTTATGTGTATAAGATAAGTGTTTTGTTTCGTACGATAGAAAATATTTTTCTCATTTCTTTTCTAGTGTTGATAATATATTTTCTTACTTTCATTAATTTTTTTTTTATTTTAGAAATATTTCTCAGAACAATTGAACCAAATTATATATAAAAAAATTTAAAAAATATTTTCTAAAGAATCTTACGTTTTAAAATGAGATTGTATTTATTCATGTGAAAAACTATTTGTCTATCCTATTCTATCACTCGTCATTGTCTTGCCCTATTGTCATCCCTATTACTGATATATCGTGAAGTTAACTAATTATTTTCAACCAAATCATTAATCGTCTAATTTAGTAAGTTCTTTCTTAGTGTTTGTTGACTTTTTTGACAACTTCAACACTAAGTATTATTATTATTATTAGTTAGAAAGTACGTAATGTAGTTCAACTAAAAACAAAGAAAAAAAATACATATCTATGTAAGCATGGTGGACTAATTAGAAAATAAAATAAAATAAAAAAAAGGTGCTTTTTTTGTTCTTTTCTCTTATTCACTACAATAAAAAAATAATAATTAATCGTCACTAATAAAATTTTATAATAATTCATCGTTAAATAAGATCAACGATGAATTTATTGTGTGATTAAAAAATTTATCTGTCGCTAATTATATTTTATCAATGGTGTTTTTCTTTCTATTTACTTTCGCTTATGATTTTACTCTCTTTCTTTTTAAAATAAAAAAAAATGAATACAGAATTTCTTATTAATTTATTTTTAATCTATTATTTTATTTTTTTGGTGAAAAATATGGTAGGTATAGTTTCAACCAAAAATTAATAAGCTGGATATTGTTGATGGATTTGTTTTGAATAACAACTCATACTGTTGACAAGAAGACCATTACTTAGTTACTTGTTGGAGTTGTCTTCTTCATATATTCTTAATTTTATTTTATTTTCTTTCTAATATATATTATATTTTAACTCTTCTAAATTATTTAGTTTACAATTTAATATTTTTATATATATTTAATAATTTTTTAATATATATTTTCATGATCCTTTAATAATTGTTTCTACGCAACAAAAATTCAAACTGAAAATAACTTTCTAGTGATCCATTGAATAAAGGTTGTTTTTTTTTAAAAAAATAAATTATAGTTGTGTAAAATTTAATTAAAGATGAAAACTTTCTTTATTAGAACTTTTTTTTTTAAAAAAAATCTTTTTAAAATTTAAACTCAAAAATATTTGATTTTGATGTGAAGATACCACACTCTTACTAGTGTGGTGGCTTCATGTGTAAATTAAAATGATATCTTCCTCCCTTGTAAGTATTACATTCTTAAGGATTCAGAAAAGGGACCATAATGGTTAGTTATTCTTTTGCTTTTTGTTTCATGAAGAATGGACCAAAAAAGATAATTTTATTCTTGCTCGATATTTACATTAAATTAATAAATATAAAGGATATATTTTTTTATATATTTATTTAGCACTTAATTGTTATCATGTAATATATACTTTAATTTTAATTTTAAACAGTAAAAAATAATTTATTAAATATATTACAAGCGCGAAAATATAAAACTGATTAATCGTGATCAAACTCAGTATTCGTAGTTTTGGAAGATGTACATATGAAATTCAAATGTTATATTAAATGTGTGATTAAAACTAAGCTACGTAAATATTTATATTAATCTAGATCGCTTAAAATTTAAATTTTATCTATTAATCTTCAATAATTAAATAATAATAAGGCTATAATGTTTTTTTTTTAAAAAAAAAAACAAATGTCTCTCTCTTAAGTTGATTAAATGACTAGTCAAGAAAAATATATATTTTTAATATATAAAATTATAGTAAAAGAGAAAAGAAGGAATATATAAGTTGAACCCTTTGATGTTATTTTCGATGTTGATTTTTTATTTGGCGTTCGATCATTATATAATTCAAGCAATTTAAATATCCATATTTTAAAGCGTCAAAAAATGTGCATCTATCATTTTCGAACTTCATTTATAAAATTAAATTAAATATGTTGTTATTATTATATTTGGAGTATGTCCAACATCACAACAATTTTGTTTATTTTCTTTAATTAAATAATTACAAAAGAAGAAGAAGAAACAATAATAATTGTTTTTGTCATAGTGACCCTCCATCTAATACTTGTCCTTAATTATAGTAATTGTTTTCTTTTTTTTTCTTAGAGAAACAAAAAACAATTATATTATTATCTTTTTTAAAACTATATATAACTTTTCCTTTCTTTATTGAGAAAAAAGTATTTTCATTTTTGCTTACAAAGATAACCAAAGTATGTTATTCCCACCCAAAAAAGTGCAATCCCTTATCATAAGTGAAGTATTTTCCTATTCATAGATAAAGTAATTTAAACTTTATTAATTCTAAATTTTAAGATATATAATAATATATGTATTAGTAATTCTATTTTGAATTTAATTTAGGAAAGAATGATAAATATATCTCTAAATTATCGTGAATGATATGTAAATATCCTCCCTCATACTTTTGGGATATTGGTGTCCCTGTCGTTCAAGAATTAGAGCATATATGCCCTATATACTAACGGACATACACGTTTCATAATCTTATCTATCTATCCGACATTTATATCCTTTATACTAACAAACATACACATGTCATATTCTTATCTACCGATCCAATATTTATCGACGGATAAGATTATGCCACGTGTCCCTATTTAGTCTTCCGTTAGAGTGAATGGAATATACACTCTAGTTTTTGGACGGCAGGAGTGAATATCACAAAAGTATGACGAAGGATATCTGCATACCATTTACGATAGTTCGAGGTACATTTGTCCTTTTTCCTTTTAATTTATATATAAATTTTTTAAATATAATAAATTCAGTAAAATCAGTCCAAGTATTACTATCTACATATATAACAATGACACATTATTTCACTTCCAAAATTAACTCAAACAAGAAATTAAAACATTAAATAAAATTAAATCTATAAATTGGATAATCTAAAGTGCTGAGTCAAATTTTGGGCCCCATTTAAGGGATTGGGCAATTTCTTCTCCTACTTTTTTTGTTTTTGTTTATATATATAAAATAAAATAAGAATAGCAGTTGCAACCAAAAACACACAAAAAAACACACAGAGTGAAAAAAATTTGTATAAATATCTTTACACATTTCATTTTTCTCAAAAGAATCAATAGAGAAGAGACAGAAAAAAAGTTTCAAATTTTTTTTTCTAAAATAAAAAAAAATCATTTTTTTTTGAATGTGGAAAAAATGCTAAGGACTAATGTGTTGTTGTTGGTGTTGTTATTAGTTATTTGTTTATTGGATTTTTTTTCTTCAGTGAAAGCTAGTGTTTCTTATGATGACAGAGCTATAATCATAAATGGGAAAAGAAAAATTCTTATTTCTGGTTCAATTCATTATCCAAGAAGCACTCCACAGGTAAATTATATACAAAAAAAATTTGTATTATTTCATTATTTTCTTGTTTTTGGTTGTAAAGATCATTTCTTTACACTTTGTTATGGATTATGTGAAATGGGTGTGCTTTGTTTTTCTGTAATTCTTGTTTTTTTTAAGCATTTTGGTTGTAAAAATGTGAACTTTATGCTTTTTTATGGCTTCTGTCAAAAGGGTCTGTTTTGTTTTTCTGTAATTTTTGAAGTTCTAAAAATCTTTTCTTTATACATTTTAATGGATTCTTAGAAATGGGAGTATCTTGTTTTTGTGTAATTCTTGTTTTTTTTAAAGCATTTTGGTTCTAAAAATGTAAACTTTATGCTTTTTCATGGCTTCTGTCAAAAGGGTCTGTTTTGTTTTTCTGTAATTTCTTAAGTTCTAAAAATCTTTTCTTTATACATTTTTATGGATTCTGTGAAATGGGTATATCTTGTTTTTCTGTAATACTTGTTTAGTTATGATTTTTGGTTCTAAAAATATGAACTTTACACTTCTTATGGATTCTGTGAAATGGGTCAGTCTTGTTTTTCTGTTACATTTAATGTTTTTGTTTCTAAAAATCTTTTCTTTACCCCTTTCTTATAAACATATGCGATTATACTGAGTATGTTATTATTGTTGTTTGACGTTACTTGAGCCAAAGGTATGTAGGAAACAAAAGGTAAGAAGGCCCCGCTTATGAAATTATACTGAATATGACATTATTATTATTGTTGTTGTTTCTGTTAGTTGAGTCGAGGGTCTATCGAAGTTATCCTCTCTATCTTCACTTATTTACACGCCACATTTCCTAAACTCCACTTATGAAATTACACGGTGCGTATGTTTTTGTTGTTATTGTTTATATTGTTCTTTAATTTTTGGTTGTAAAAATCTCAACTTTACATTTTTATGCTCTACTTTTTTTGAAACTCTGAAATATTGTCATTTTTTTTTTCTATTGGTGATTTTAGATGTGGCCTGATCTTATACAAAAGGCTAAAGATGGAGGCTTAGATGTTATTGAAACTTATGTTTTCTGGAATGGACATGAGCCTTCTCCTGGAAAAGTAATGTCTTTTTTTTCTTATTTTTTTTTCTTGAATTTATATCATGATTCTGCAATTTAATATCCAGAAAAAGAAAAAAATGAATTAAAATTTTTTCATATTTTTTTTTGAATTTTCAGTATAATTTTGAAGGAAGATATGATCTTGTTAGATTCATCAAAATGGTACAAAGAGCAGGACTTTATGTCAATTTACGTATTGGCCCTTACGTCTGTGCTGAATGGAACTTTGGGTATGTTACTTCCTCCTCCGTTTCAATTTATTTGTCTGATTAAAGATACACGGAGTTCAAGAAATGACTTTTTTTTTTGAATTTTATCATTTTAAACTAAAGATACGCAGAATATATCAAAATGTTCTTTAATCTTGTTGTGTTAAACATGCAGAAAGTTGGAATTAAAGAGATTCTTTTTTAAACGAAAAATAAGACGAATAAATTAAAACAAAAGGAGTAAAGTTTTTTTTTTGTAGCTTCCCCTGTTTTATACTCTGTTTTTATGTTATTTGTATGCAGGGGATTCCCTGTTTGGCTAAAATATGTGCCTGGTATGGAATTTAGAACAAACAATCAGCCTTTTAAGGTTTGTTTTTTTTGTAACTTCCCATTCGTCTTAAAGTTTGAGTTGTTAGAAAGAGCACAACGTCTCGCTTTGCATGCATGTTTAATTCTTTTTTTATGAGCTATATCATATTGAAATATGTGAGAAAGTACACTTGTTTGTTATAGTATTATGTAACAACGACTCTTCACGTGTGGGGTTAATTCTTATTTCTGACTACTTTTTTGTTATGATATCATATTCAAATGTACGACAACCTCATCTAAAGTGACTATACGTTTTAAGTTAATATACTTAATTATATCATGTCACAACAACTCTTCATGTGTGGGTTAATTCTTTTTATAACCGAAACATGTGGACATGTTTTATGTATTTTGAGTGGCGGGGTCAGAGTTTTACCTAGTATCGCTGTTGAAATGTGTGATTATCTCGTTTATTGAATTATTAGAGAAAACCACTTAATTTTTTTATTAATATTGAGTCTGAACTGTCATGTTTCTGGTTGACTATAATAAAAGGTGGCTATGCAAGGATTTGTTCAGAAAATAGTCAACATGATGAAGTCAGAAAATTTGTTTGAATCTCAAGGAGGACCAATAATAATGGCCCAGGTTTGCATTATGTTCATGCCTTGTCTTTACACTATTTATAGAAATGAATTTGGAATTTTTTGTCTCAGTTTTGTCCCCTAATTCTTGATTAAGGGAGTCGAGCGTTGTTTAGTTTTTTTGTTTCGTTTATCATACTTATTTGTGGTTGCTACTGTTCTTTTCTCTTCCTTGAACGTTGTTTAGTTCCCTAATTCGTGATTAAGGTAGTCGGATGTTGTTTAGTTTTCCTTATCAGTAGTATTATTAGTAATTCCCCTACTATTTGTGGTTGCTACTGCTCTTTTTTCTCCTCTTAATTAATTGTTGTTTTGTTCACTAATTCTTGATTAAGGTAGTCGAACGTTGTTTAGTAATCCTTATCAGTAGTATTATTAGCAATTCTCCTACTATCGTACTCTTCGTTGTGTCTTTGCTTTGTTTATCAAACTATTTGTGGTTTCTACTGTTTTTTTCTCCATCATTTTCTATGTGATTTATTTGAGCGAGGGGTCTATCGGAAACAACCTCTTTACCTTCACAAGGTCGGGGTACGACTACGTACACCCTACTTGTGGAGTTAAACTGGCTATGATGTTGTTGTTGTATTATGTTAATTAAACTTCGAAAACTATACATGTTGCAGATAGAAAATGAGTATGGACCAGTAGAATGGGAAATTGGTGCTCCTGGTAAAGCTTATACAAAATGGGCAGCTCAAATGGCTGTAGGTTTGAAAACTGGTGTCCCATGGATCATGTGTAAGCAAGAGGATGCTCCTGATCCTGTGGTAAGCAATTTGATTTAGGACTTGTTTCAAGATTCATTTTAGACATCTCATATTCTCTTGATTGTGCTACAGATTGATACTTGTAATGGCTTCTACTGCGAAGGGTTCCGTCCTAATAAGCCTTACAAACCGAAAATGTGGACAGAAGTATGGACTGGCTGGTAAGTATCAAGAACGCGAATTACATGATTCTAATGCAGTTTATGTTCTTCTGAGTTGGTTTTGTTCATTCAACTACTGTATTTAGTCGAATGTTCGTTAATGATTTACTCTCTACTATGCTCAGGTATACAAAATTTGGTGGTCCAATTCCTCAAAGACCAGCTGAAGACATTGCATTTTCAGTTGCAAGATTTGTTCAGAACAATGGTTCATTCTTCAATTACTACATGGTAAGTTAGAACATCTGATTTCGTGTTCAAGTTTTTCTCGTTAAACATGGCTATTTATTGTATTGATGATACTGTGGTTGCTTCAGTATCATGGAGGAACAAATTTTGGCCGGACATCATCAGGGCTTTTCATTGCAACTAGCTACGATTATGATGCTCCTCTCGATGAGTATGGTACGAAACAAGAACTAGAATTCTTCTTGTATCTCCACATCTGCATAACACAGAACGGAAATAATGGAAAACTTTCCTAAAAATTATTCATGCTTGTCTTGATGATTTGCGTTATGGTGTAAAAGGGTTGCTGAATGAACCAAAGTACGGGCACTTGAGAGACTTACATAAAGCTATCAAGCTATCTGAACCGGCTTTAGTTTCATCATATGCTGCGGTGACTAGTCTTGGAAGTAATCAAGAGGTTAGTCTGTTTTTTTTTCCCTTGAGTCGAGGGTCTATTGGAAGCAGCCTCTCTACCTTTAAGGTAGGGGAAAGGTTTATGTACACTCTATCCTCTCCAGATCCCACTATGTGAGACTACACTCGATATGTTGTTGTAATTGTCGTGATTTTTCTTCTAACGCTGTTTACATTTTTTTGACCAATATAGGCTCATGTTTATAGATCAAAATCTGGAGCTTGTGCTGCTTTTTTATCCAACTATGACTCTAGATATTCAGTTAAAGTCACCTTTCAGAATAGGCCATACAATCTGCCTCCATGGTCCATCAGCATTCTTCCCGACTGCAAAACTGCCGTTTACAACACTGCACAGGTATAGTTCAAGTAAATAAATAGAGTCAGTCCTCTCTATAACAGTCATTCTCTCTAGCAACATTTCTCTGTCATAGTCGATGTCATTTGTGGAACCGATCTTTTATGTTAATGCTATATTATATGTTTTCTATTACAACATTTCACTATAGCAGCCCGAAAGTACTGAAACAAATGATGTTGTAATGATGCAGTTATAGAGAGGTTTGACTGTATAAGCATTTGGGCCAGAAGTTTTAATGTGTGTTTGTGTAATGCTGCAGGTTAACTCTCAAAGCTCGAGCATAAAGATGACGCCTGCAGGTGGTGGATTGTCTTGGCAGTCATACAATGAAGAAACGCCTACTGCTGATGACAGCGATACACTTTCAGCTAACGGACTATGGGAACAGAAAAACGTCACAAGAGATTCATCAGACTATCTGTGGTACATGACAAAGTGAGTAACTTCCATTTTCCTACTTTTTTCGAATGATTATATTTAGTTTCGTCTTCACTCACACATATCTATATCTAATATCGTAATGACTTTTTTTGTTACTTTTTCCAGTGTAAATATAGCATCTAATGAAGGATTTCTAAAGAACGGAAAGGATCCTTATCTCACTGTTATGTCCGCTGGTCATGTCTTGCATGTTTTCGTCAATGGCAAACTATCAGGTAGCGGAAACAACACTCTTTTGGGATTATGGCAAATGCTTTTCCCTAACAGACTAATCCCTCAGTTCCAATTTGTCTGACTTGACACGAAATTTAAGAAAGTAAAGTTTTGAATCTTGTGGCCTTAAACGTTTCACGTGGAAAGTTAGAACAAAGAGTTGCCTTAAAAAAAAAAAAGAGACATTCTTTTTGGAATGGACTAGAAAGGATAGTAAACAAACAAATTGAAACGGACAGAGTACATCTTTTGACGTCTATTCCTGTTTTCCTAATATCTCTTTGCCCTTGAATTGTTCTAGGAACTGTTTATGGGACATTGGATAATCCAAAACTTACATACAGTGGCAACGTGAAGCTAAGAGCTGGTATTAACAAGATTTCTCTGCTCAGTGTTTCCGTTGGTCTCCCGGTTAGTTTTCTATTTCCTGTTTCTCCGATCCTTTATTAGCACCGATAACTAAACCTTTTAAAAAAATATAACCTATGGTTTTAACTACATTTCAGAACGTTGGCGTGCATTATGATACATGGAATGCAGGAGTTCTAGGTCCAGTCACGTTGAGCGGTCTCAATGAAGGGTCAAGAAACTTGGCGAAACAGAAATGGTCTTACAAGGTATGTTAACGAACTAATTGCTTCTCTTCTCTCCCTAAAGCCTGATCTTCGTATAACTTTGATATGCTTTTCCTTGAGCCGAGGGTCTATCCAAAACAACCTCTCTACCTCCCAAGACCTTACCTGTGGGATTACACTGCATATGTTGTTGTTGATACCTGAATAAGTCTATAATTTGCTTGTTCATAGGTTGGTCTGAAAGGCGAATCGTTAAGTCTTCACTCCTTAAGTGGGAGTTCTTCTGTTGAATGGGTTCGAGGTTCACTAGTGGCTCAAAAGCAGCCCCTGACTTGGTACAAGGTAAATTCCTACTGGTATTAACGTCAACAAACTACATATCAACATGTGTTTATCGATCATATGATGTTGAATAACATGTTGTAACACATAGTTAATAGACTAACATACGTTTTCCAGGCTACATTTAACGCGCCTGGAGGAAATGATCCACTAGCTTTAGACATGGCAAGTATGGGAAAAGGTCAGATATGGATAAATGGTGAAGGCGTAGGTCGCCATTGGCCTGGATACATAGCACAAGGCGACTGCAGCAAATGCAGTTATGCTGGAACGTTCAACGAGAAGAAGTGCCAGACTAACTGCGGACAACCTTCTCAGAGATGGTAAGCATATTCCCATCAACCTTCAACGGAGTTATAGGAACATGCTTTATCCCTTATGTTCCATAGGATCACACGAGGTAGAAGTACAGTCTGTATACACTCTACCTTCCCCAGACCTCATTCTGCGGGAATACACTGAGTATGTTGTTGTTGTTCCATAGGATCATACAGATGAACAAAACACAACATGTTTGAAGAAATGTGATACTTTTTTTACCTTCAACTTGCATTAAGATACTTCGTGAACTTGTAAATTTCAGGTACCATGTTCCACGATCGTGGCTGAAACCAAGTGGAAACTTGTTAGTAGTATTCGAAGAATGGGGAGGTAATCCAACAGGAATTTCTCTAGTCAGGAGATCAAGATAAAGAACTCGAAAAGGTAAAGCGCCTTTGACAACACTGGTCCTGATTCAAGATTATGTATATCACGTCGCGTCTAAATCATAAATTTCTGTTACCATTGTTTTCTACTGTGACAGTAAAACTTGTTCAGTAAATATGGTGCTTGAATTCGCGCCGAAAAATACATACAGGAAGCTAACAATGGAGGCTACAGTTTGCAAATTGCAGCTGAATAAAACATTAGAAGAAAAAGAAATATTTGATTAAAAGGAGTATATAAATTTACAGAGAATTTTCTTTGATTCTTTGTAAAACTTTGGTTTATAAAGTTTATACAGAATTTTCTGTTATTTGGATTATGAGATTGAAGAAGATTGTACAGCTTCCAAATACTATTAGAATACAAATAAATTTTATGTAACTATATACATTTATTTAAATTTGTGTACGTGAAATATTAATACAAAGTTATATCAAGGAAGTCAATTTTTCATTAACCAGATATTTCAGATTCGAGTTTTGAGTTTAGAGTCTCTTTTAGTTGAAGTGTTCAACCCTGAAAGTGAGATTTTCCATTGCGGATCCAATTTCACTTTGTTAGGGCTTCAAAGCAGGTACCGAACACAAGAATCGAGAACCAAAAATAAAAAAATATAATCTAAACTATAACATTTTATTTTTTGTTAGAGCCTTGTATAATTTGGTTTACATTAATGATTTGAATTCTATTATAGATTTGTTTCATTTGAAGTTGAAAGCCAATATAGCAATTACAACTCCATGAAAATTATTTTATATAACAGATTTTTCGTGGAATTAATTGAGGTGTACATAAATTGATTGACATCATGATTATAAAAGAATAATAAAAGTAACGACTAATTAACAATAGCTTTGATCGAAAGTACGTAGTTATAAAAAAAAAATAAAACTAACGACTAATTAATAATAGCTTTAATCGGAAGTACGTAAAATGATAAACGAGACTTAATCACGTTACACCAAGCCAATAGAAGCATAACACATATTTGTACATCAACTTTTTAACACTTACTATGATTAATGATGTACATGAATTCTCACCAAGTTAAATCACTTAAATCATTTAATTATAGTAAATTTAAATGCTTCAAGTTAAATGTTTTGCTTTTAGGATTTTAAATGCAGAGGTATAATTATTGTTATTATTAATGAATAATGGACCAAAAGTAGTATTATGTATTTGACTTTTGAAAAAATACTTTCATCATTAAATTGATATGAAAACAAAAAATAATTACTTAGTAATTAGTTATATTAGTATCTTAACCAAAATAAATTATATTACTATCTTAGACCAAAATAAATAAATAAATGAAATTGTATTACTATGAAGATAAAGAAACTTATCATTTTCTTACCAAAGATGTAAAATAAATTATTACTTAAATTATTTAAACAAGATTTTAATTTTACTCTGGAGGTATTTCAATTATTATTTTACCAAAGATGTTTCTAATTAATATATTATCAAAAATAAATATTTTAATTAACCTTTGGAGATATTTCAATAATTCTTTTGCCAAATTTGAAAACTAATAATCCAACAACTTAATTACCCCATAATTATGGTTAGCAAATCACATTTATAGATTATTTCAATCTACTCCAATTTTTAATAGTCATTTAATTGAAATATACACTTTTGATACATTTACTCTTGAATATTCAAAAAATTATATCATTTAATTACCATTATAAGAATCAAAATAAGAATTTACCAATAACCGAGGGACTAAAAGTAAAAATTATGTAAAAAAATACTACGATTACACTTCTATATATATATTTGCTTGTTGCTCAAGTAGTTTCAATACTCACAATCTTTGTGTTCACAATATTTCATTATTTTGCGATCGATTGATCTGAGGTTATCGATAAAAGATTTGTCTAAGTTTGCCTCTAAAATGGTGTCTGAAAAGCCCAAAATTGTTATAATTGGGGCAGGAATAGCTGGTCTAACAGCAGCTAAAAAGCTCTACACAACACAAAACTCAAATGAACTATTTGAGGTTTGTGTTGTAGAAGGTGGAAACAGAATTGGTGGAAGAATTTTCACTACTGAATTTTGTGGTGATAGAGTTGAAATGGGTGCAACTTGGATACATGGAATTGAAGGCAATCCAATATACAAAATTGCTCAAGAATTTAATGGATTTGAAACTGATAAGCCATGGGATAGTATGGGAGGTAAAGTTGATAAAAAATTGACTATAACAGAAGATGGACATGAGGTACATTCATCCTTTGTTAACTCGATATCGAATTTTTTCAATAATCTGTTGGAGTTTTCGTCTGGTGAAGGAGATTTTGATGGTGGGGTTGGTAGAAAGATTGTTGAAAGCTTGAATCTTGAAGAGAATGGTCGCGTTGATAAGATTAGTATGGGTTCTTATCTTAGAAAAGGGCTAGAGTTTTACTGGGGTTTAAAGAAAGATCAAGGAAAAGTTGAAAGTCTCAATCTTGAAAATGATCAAGAAAATGTAGAAGGCTTTAATCTTGAGGATGGTGGCATTGAAAAAGAACAAGAAAATGTTGAAAGCTTCAATCTTAAAAGTGGTGGTGTTGAAAATGATCAAGAAAAAGTTGAAAGCTTCAATCTTGAACATGTTGGTATTGAAAAAGATCAAGAAAATGTAGAAAGCTTCAATCTTGAACATGTTGGTATTGAAAAAGATCAAGAAAATGTAGAAAGCTTAAATCTTGACGATAGTGGTGTTGAGAAAGATCAAGAAAAAGTTAAAAGCTTCTATCTTGACGATGGTGGTATTGAATATGATCAAGAAAAAGTTAAAAGCTTCAATCTTGACGATGGTATTGAAAAAGATCAAGAAAATGTAGAAAGCTTCAATCTTGACAATGGTGGTATTGAAAAAGATCAAGAAAATGTAGAAAGATTCAATCTTGACGATGGTGGTGTTGAGAAAGATCAAGAAAATGTAGAAAGCTTCAATCTTGACGATGGTGGTGTTGAGAAAGATCAAGAAAATGTAGAAAGCTTCAATCTTGATAGTGGTGGTATTGAGAAAGATGGAGAAAATGTTGAAGTTTTTGAAAATTGGAGTAGAAAAGCACTTGAAGAAGGTATTTTTGCTATGTTTGAGAATATACATAGGCATTATTCATCAGCTGGTGATTTAGGTACTTTAGATTTCAATGGAGAAAGTGAGTATTGTAATTTTCCTGGAGATGAAATAACTATAGCCAAAGGGTATTCATCTATTGTTGAATCTTTGGCTTCTGTTTTACCACCTGGTTTGATCCAATTAGGTCGAAAAGTCTCGAAAATTGAATGGCAATTGGAAACTAGTGATGGTAATAAGCCAGTGAAGTTGCATTTTAGTGATGGATCAGTTATGTATGCTGATCATGTCATTGTTACAGTCTCATTAGGAGTTCTAAAACAAGGAATTCGCGAGGACTCGAGTCTTTTTAGTCCTCCACTTCCTAAGTTCAAGACTGAAGCTATTTCAAGGCTTGGTTTTGGTGTTGTTGATAAGGTGTTCTTGCAACTTAGCCCAACTCATCATGATGGGATAAATTTCCCTAACATGATGATGGTTTTTCATCAGTCAAACGCGAAGCTGAAGAATCCGAAAATCCCTTTGTGGATAAGGAGGACTACACTTACACATCCAGTTTACCCAGAGTCAAGAGTTGTGGGATCATGGTTTGCAGGTGAAGAAGCTTTGAAGGTTGAGACTCTTGATGATGATGAGATCATCGAGGGGGTCTCGATAACAATGTCAGAGTTTCTATCAAACACAAAGCATTTCAAGAACTCCATCAAGTTTAGTAAAGTTTTGAAGTGCAAATGGGGTACTGATCCATTGTTTTTGGGATCATATACTCATATAGCTGTTGGATCAAGTGGGGATGATTTGGATGCTATGGCTGAACCATTGCCTAAAGAGATCAGTGATGATAAAAATTCGAAGAGAAGTCCTCGACTTCAAGTTTTATTTGCAGGTGAAGCAACAAGTAGAAATTACTATTCAACAACACATGGTGCTTATCTTACTGGTATTAGAGAAGCTAATAGGCTTCTTGAGTATTTTCAATGTGTTGATGTCTGAAAAAAGTTTGTTATTGTTATTGTTTTTCATATTTTGGAATTGTGTGTTTGTTATACTCTCTCTGTATGATGGGGATTTGAAAGAGTAAAAAGGAAATTAAAGAAGCTTTTCATTTAGTTTTGTTTTCAATTTGTTGATTAGTAGGAGGATTAAAGATTTATCTTTTTTATAATTTGATGGTTCTTGCTTTCTTAACTATTATTGACAAATGAACATGAGGATATAGTTGGAAGTTTTTTTAAAAGTATATATTTGGGAAAATATCTAAAAGAATTCCCCAAATAGCTCATTTCCTTTTATTACGCTCTTTTAACTATGCTGGGATCCTATCACTCCCTAGTTTTATTGTAAGTTGTAACGTATCATTCACCCCCTTCAACACTTGATGCCAAAGAGAGTGTAATACACATATACAACAATATATACAATGTAATATTGTTTTTCAAGGAAAACTCGTCGTCGCTATCTTTAGGTACCTTTGCTCCTAAGTCCTATGCAATAGCTCGCAAACCACATAATAGAGATAACTGGTACTATGGTGGGCACAAGGGAAAACCTTTGCTCCTATGCAATAGCTCGTAAACTATACAGGAGAGATAACGTGTACTAGGCAAGTCTGATTTGACGAGCTCGATCTAAAAGACAAACATCCTGCTTTAGTTGACAAAGAGTTTCAAACTTTAGACTTATCTCGTGTAATTCCACAAGTTCAATTCAACTTTTGAAAAGAAACAAAACTAATTACTTAACTTTTTAAATTATTCTGTGTCTCCTTTGTCACAGAATGAAGGTACAAAATAAGACAATAATAACAGTCACTTGTATAAAGTTTTAATATGTGTACTACTTGCATGATTTGCATCATGCAGTAGAAACGTAGCATCATTTTATTACTATATCTATGGTCAGACATCTCTATAACATCTTATTATAACCGATTTAAATGTATCTAGAAATTAATTTTACAGATTATGTTATATTCTATGCTCTCTGTAACAACATTTCGCTGTAGCAACCAAAAAAATATACAGACAAACAACGTCATTATAGACAGACTTCGACTGTATAGTTTTTTTTGTTGGTAAACCCAAGCAAAGGGATCCTTACCCTTGCCTCGAGAGGTAAAGAGGTTGTTTCCAATAAACCCGTGGCTCAAGAAAAAACATAACAAAGGGATACACTCATTTTTGTTCTATAAAGTAATTGATCATAAGAAGTATTTTCTTGTACCTCAGAAAATTTTCAACTAGTTCTCCAATGCTTGCCATTAAGTGATAAATTCTCAGACTAGACTAGGTGATAATAATCAGTTCTATAGATACGGTCTTCAACGATAAGTCATATAAAATCACAGCAGTACTCAAAACCGTTCATGAAGAAACATTAGTAAAAAACTTCATATCTCTATCCATGTAGATGGATCATAGATGGATCAAACATATACGCCGGAAGCAAGTAGCAAAAACAAGGATCCAAAACCCTGCATGAGATGCGGGGTGAGGAGTCAGCACAAGGAACTAGCAAAAACAACAGATCAAATCATTTTAGTGTACGTACCAAGAAAACAGACGCTACTGTCCCTGTTACAAGCTCCTTTGCAAGACTACGGTATTTCCTCGGAGCAGTAGCTTCATAGCTGTCACATATTCATAGGTTTTGTTAGAAGAAGAAAAGACAACAGCACTTGTAGAAGTTAGAACCCGCAAAAAAAGAAAAATGCAGCAAACTATTATTCTTTAACATTGTAAAGTTATAGTCTAATGAGTAATCCGAGAATATTTTTTATTCGTTGAAGTATTATAATTTAATAATTTTGGAGAATTGCCATGATTCATGAATTATATCTCAGCAAAGTTGGATATCCATATTCACTATGTAGACTTTGTACTCTTCAACAAGTATGTCACAGAACAGATTTTCCTGAAAGTGATGTCTCTCAAATATCTAAACTGCCCGAGGGCAAGCTCTTAACCTTGCTAGTTTGCTCTAAGGTAATAGAAAAAAGATTTCTTTTACCACTTTTTCCTATAGGTCATATCTAAGAGTAGCAACTCTAAAGTCATATAGACTTCTCGCTGTTTTCTTTTTTGATTGTAAATTTATAGACTTCTGAAGAGTGATTAACAAGGTAGGCAGCGTCAAAGCCAAAGAATTTTGAAATCATATGGAGGAAGACAGACAATTAAGACTACGTTAGCTACAGCCTACAAGCCCTTAAGCCGTAATTGTGACTTGAACTTTTCATCTTAAAGCTTCACATTAAATACAAGTGGATAGCTCTAATTGTACCTTGGAACAAGTTCCATGATTTCTCTCAAAAAGGAAAAGGTAAGGGCTTAAAGTTTTTCAGAGGAAAAGGGAAAATAAATCCATCAGGTTGCTTAATCTATCCATACTTATTCCCTACATCCTTCCGCCTCGAGAAGGAAGGAAAAATATCTCACTCTGCCTGGTTAGACAGTTTATCTAATACAAGCATGTGGCATTTTTAAACACGAAATAAAATTGACCAAAAGTTAATGGCCCAAACCTTCAAGTTTAATTCCAACAACCAAAGATGCTATAAAACATTAGTTGTGATTCACATAAAATGAATAATGTCTACATGCCAGGGGTATGGAGTAGGAATGATCTAAGTTGCGTGTACTCTTCACTTTCGATACCACATCCGTGTCGGATTCTCCAAAAATACACTACTTTTGGCTAATCCGACATGCACCTATTGACATTTCTGAAGAGCCCAAGCAACATAGAGAATGATAACATCCCCTAAGATTTATTATCCTATTAAACTGTTCTCAAATTTTCATCATTAACAAAAACAGCTACAACAGTAAACAAGCACACCTAAAGCCCAAGAAAGTTCTCTTCAACAAAAGAAACATGTACTTCATATTAGATAATCAAATTAACAATTATATGTTACTTAGATTCCTTACTCACAAAACGCAACTAGATCTTCAACAGTCTATTTCATTAAAAAAAATCAACTGCATTTCAACAAACTGACAAAGCACCCTTTCGCAGAGATGCTGATACCATCAAATATCAATCAACGATGACTCAGATACTCTCCTTCAGTAATAGCGAGGAAAATCTCAGAACTGTATACACGTAGCATAAGCAAATATTTGTATGCAATCTAGCAAAAAGCTATGACAGTAGGAAGAGGAGGCAATGAACTCGAAACATCACCTAGAAACTTCTTTTCCGTACTTCTATTAGGAAAGCAATTTTCCATATTGTTGAACAACTTGTTTTTCTAGAGAAAATATTTCCGATAATACTTTGACCAACCAAACATGAAATAATTGGAAATTCATACCAAAAACACCCGATTTTCACGCAACCTTACTGTTGCAACCCCTCTTCTCTGCCAAATACACCCTTAATCTAATTAGATCCACTGCAAAAAACCCTCAAAATCACTCTAATTCATGTCATTTTCATTCCAACATTGATCAATAAGCATGAAAAAAATTACAAAAATATCAAAATCCACCATTTTACGAGCAACATTAATAAATAACACATCTTTTCAATGCATGAAAAAATTGCAAAAATATAAATAAAATCCACCATTTTATGAGCTTGAAAAAGATCAGATCGAGGACTTACATGAAAAATGAAGCAGTTACAACAAGACCAATTGCAAGCATGAACACTGCTAGGGTTGGGTACCACGCATCAGGTACTGGACTCGAGATCGGTTTTGCTGATTGAGCCTTTCACAAGAAAAATTCCAAAAAAAATACAACAAAATCACATCAAAATTTTCAAAAAAAATCACCAAAAACTATAAGATTAACAACAAAATGAGATGAAATTGAATACCATTTCTTCAATAAATTTGAGAGAATATCAGATGATCTCGCGTAGACTCGAAGTGTTGAAAGCCTATACTACGGCTGTGAATCTGTTTTTCAAGTAGTCAAGTAAAGAAGGAGTGGTAAATGGTGGGTCGGGTCGGGTCAAAAGTGTGACGGATCGAAAACGAGTTAAACAAAAATAATATATTTGATTACCCATATTTACGACTAAACACAAGCTAAAATTCAAAATAAGTTTAGATTCTTAAAAAAAATTTATGTAAAAAATAAATAAATATTAATAATATGGATATTCATATTATTTATTTTGATATTATTTTTTAATAGATAATATATTCATTTATAAAAATTGATTTTTCATGAGTCAGATTAGATGATTTCTTGTTTTTTAATTATTTTGGTAAGAACCGGCATAATTGTTGTATAATAGCATGCTCCAATTCTATTGTACGTTAATTATAATAGTGTGTTTCAATTCTATTGTACGTTAACTGAAGTACAGTCTTGAATTTCGAAAATGAAAAGTAAATTAAGTGCAATAGTTTTTGTATAAAAAATATGTATCTAAAAAACAAATTTATATCAAGAGAGTTTTATTGTAAATTCTTAATCAAAGATCTCGAATTCAAATTCCGATATGAAAAAATCTTTAGTAGAAAGAATTTATCCCTGAATGTAGCCTCACGCAGTACAAATTTGTAATAGTCATATCAAATCTAATGTGAGTATCAGACACTGAATGAAAAACAAAAAAAAGTGTTAGAAGAAATTGATAGCAACCATGAAAAAAAGAGTTTTGAAGACAAACATTGATAATCTTTAGCAAAATAACTCTTTAAAGTTTGGAACATAATATAATAGACTCACAGTTGTAATTCATAAAGGATCCAAATATTTTTAACAAACAAAAAACAATTCAGTGGACAATAAAGTTACAATTGCTTCAGGAAAAAAAGAAGAAGCTGTCACTATTGTGTATTACATTATCTCAAATAGTTGAAACAAACTCACAAGCTCATACATGAACAACTACCTCAATAGCCTAACTGGACAGGGGGTTACATACATGGAAATTGCAGCAATGTTGTTGCTGCCCGGTTAGGCGGTTACAACAGCGTCCTGTTAAACGACAACAATGTTTTCAGAAAATCATATAGTGACTGTTCAAGCATAACACGAATACGTGCATGTAAAGAATTTGCAGATACTTGCAGTTAGATTGAAGCCGGGAGCAAAGAGAACCTCAAGGAAATGTTGAAGTTGCATGAAATGAAGAACACGAGAGAAAGAACTCGATATATAGTGTTGCATATTTCTCGGCTATCCTATTGATTTGGATCATATTCTTGAAATCCATTCTTGAATCTCTCAGCCATTTTAGTTTCTTCTTCTTTACCAACCTTACAATTTCGCCAATCAGCTCTATCTGCTATATTCAACAAGCCTGCTAAAACCTGTGGGACGTTCATGGAATGTTACGTCTGTTACTTAAGCGGAAGTATAGCTGTTAAGACATATTTTACATAAAAAAAAAGGATGCAAACTAAGCGTTTATCACCTGTCGAATTTTTAGCTATAAATGATACATTACTAGATAAAGGTGGACGCATCTTACCTCACGACCAAATTGAGCAGGGAATTTTTCATTCTCCTCAATAACATGTGACAAAATATCACCTCCAGGAACTTCAACATAAAATAAGCTGCAACTTCTGTCGAACTGTGTCCGCAACGCTTGTCTTCCTTCTGCAGTAAAAAGAAAGCACCAACATGTCAGCTCTTAGACTGAATTGCTCTCACGCAAGCCAATCTGTGATAGTTAAAAGACAAAACAATGAAAGCACCAATGGAGTATATACAAATCCATGACGTTTTCCCCACAACCATGCTTACCCACATTTCCAATTAGCAGAGACTAAACAAGAAAATAATTGAATGAGGAAATCAGAGGTTTATAATTTAGCATCTGTACTGCTAGTGTATAACAATGGTTAGAATTATCGGTTGAGTAGAACTTGCAACATAGGTCTATATAATATAGGAGTATGTACCCAAATGTGCTGGGCATATATAAATATGGTAACTTATCAAAAGAAATTGTTCACATCCAAAGCTTCTCAAGAAATTGATATTCAGTTTTGTAGTCTCTTTTTCTTCTTTTTCTTGGTTTCGGTATTAAGACAGTGGTGGAAATAAAAACCTTCCTAGGGTACACTTGATGCAGGTGCTATGCTCGTAAGGACATTTGAAGAAACTACTCATCTCAGTCCGTATACATTACCAGGAATCAAAGGATAAGGACAAGTAGCTAAAGCTGAGGCATGAATAACAACTGAGCTGTTTTTTCCACATTATTTTTTCTACCTATACCATTTTTCTTTCTATTATCTGGTTGGGGTATGTGGCAGGGATTCAGGACTCCACGGCTTCATACAATAAAGTGAACATACCTTTAACCATAGAAAGCTTAAATCCCAATTTGTCAGCAGCCAAGTTAAAAATATCTCGAACCGCAGATGCCCTGGACGAGGGAATAGGAACAACCTACAATAGACACAAGGAGTGGAGGTTAAGATATTGGTAAATAAGCAATAATAAAGAAGAAAAGTTAATGGAATAAAGAACTGTGACATGAGACAATTACACAATTGTGCATAATATTATTAATGTTACAAAAGGAGATTGATCTATTAAGGTGAGGCAGCTGCAGTTTGATCCAAGGTGTACAATCAAATATTAACTTCTAAAAAGTGCAATTAAGGCTCTGCCTTTTGGATGTCTTTATTGTAAGCCCTGCATGACGAGTGCCAATCATGTTTGATCCCTGTTTGAATCTCTCTTCTCAACCACAGTTTAGGTAAACCATACTGAAGTTTAAACAAGTTTCTACAAACTGAACATTTTTTTCCCCAGTAAGTATTTTATTCTTACATATTTCTTTGATTTGATCTCTCACTCGTAATTTCAATATAAATCCTGTTAGCCAAATGTTTGTGCTTCATGGGGTATGCCTCACTGTAAGTGATGAACACAGACAACTCTTTCACGAAGATATGGATACTGAAAAAAAACAATCAAATAATGGCTCTTTATGGAAGGTTTTCTAATCATTCCCAGTAGTCAGGATGCTTTGTGCTTATTAAGAGTTTCTAAGGCTAGAGATCACAAATAGAACAATACATGTGGGAGCTGCTACATAAAACCTTTTTCCACAAGTACAAAACATGTAAATTAAGGTATGTTTACAAGCCAATTTTTAAGGACAGAATGGTGGTAGAGACATACCCTTTTGTTCTTCCCTTTTTTAAAATAATATGTATAGTATAGGAAAACATTCATAGCAATACATGAATGTCAATTTTTCCATACCTGGAGATTGGCATGACTTCCTCGCTTGAATACGAACTCAAAAAAAACTGCTTCCTTCCCTTGCTTTTTGAAGTAAGCTTTGAGGCTGCTTTGAAGTCGTTCCAGTTCCTTTTCACATTCCAGTGGCAGAGATAACGTATTGGGTGTGTGTTCAATAGGCATAATCAGCACATGATCAGGTGTTAAAGGTCCTTTAGCAAGTGCACAGTAGTAATATTCTCCGACACTAGTGATGAGATGTGACTCAACATTCGGGCTTGACAAACAAAACCAGCATTCTCTTGACCTGAAAAACAGTTAAAGTTACCACAAAACTTACTACAAAAGCAAGGGAGCACTAATGAAGGCCCACAAGCCAGTAGACATTGATACTGCAACGTCATCAAGAAAAATCAAGTAGTTCGATAAATATTAACCTATTAGAGCTTGCTGCCCCAGATGCTGATCTGTCACCTTCTTCCTGCAAGCTGTGCTTGAAGTTGCAATCAGGACCTTTTTCACATTTTCCCTTGTTGAGAAAGTCAAAACACACACCTCTTGAGTATTGTTCTGAAGCCTCTTCATCATGTCTAAAATGGCACTGGTTTCCTCTTGGACAAGAGCCAGAAGAGGCAAATTTAAAGCAGAGTCTGTCACCACCACCATCTCCATGTTTCTGCTTTTTCTTGGATACATCATACCTCCAATACTGTGACTCAGAAGTACCATCACCGGGCCTCTTAGTGGCTCCATCGGGTTGGGCTGCTTTGTCAGCATTTATATATGGACATGAAGTAGCGTTTGGTGGCTTTGCACTAAGCTCAGTTTTCGACATTGTTGATGCTGGAGTGGGGGATATCGCATGAATGAATTTCTGCAAAGAACTCATTCATAAAATGCGGATTCAAAATTATATAAAGGGCTGAGGTAGACATAAAATCACGTGGAGAGAAGTTGTCATTTAGAGACCGGGAAATAGATGCAGACTTAGCTAAGAAGATAAGTTCTGCATTTTTCAGCAGAGAAGTCTTTCATTTCAGTTATAAACTTGTATGCCATTTAAAAGAAGTGTGCAGTTCAGGAAATTTCTAGCTTCACTCAAATTCACTTTATATTTATAATGGTGTTTCAATAATTGAAAGCTAGATCAGAATTTCATTACAAAAATGAATAGATTTAAGAGTTTCTATGGCATTTTGAGTATATATAATTATTATTAACAAGTTTCATGTTCAACCATAACTATGGGGCATATTTTTTTGGTGGTGGTGGTGTGGGAGGGGAGGGTGGTGAGGAGAAAGTGTGGATTAAAGTGCGACAGCCACCGAAATTAGAGAAAGTGAATAATGTTTGATTAAACATTCTCGATTTGTGATAGAACTGCTTAAGATGCTACTTTTACAAATACTTGCAGGAAATTTAACTCAAATGTCGGCTGTAGTACCTGTTTATCTCTGTTTCCAACAGGAGCTAAGCCCAAAAAGCGAGTTGCGTGTAGAGCATCAACGTTAGCATATGGTTCACGATCAAAGTATACACCCACAGTTCCTGCAACATGATACCTACCAGTAAAACAAATTCAGCTGGGGAAAAATTCATATCTGTGGATTTATTGGGCAACAAAGTACAATTTCAGTTCTGGTTCGTTAAAATGAAAAATGAACTAGAAAGCAACAGAAAGTTCCTGATTTCAATAGCATTTCTTTTAAAATAGCAGGATTACAAAATAGCCATTTGAACAGATACTTCCTTCACATGAACAGAACATTGTGGATTCTCTGAAAGGCAAGAATATATTTATTGAAATTTTACTTAATTTTTCAGATTGACATCCAGTAAGCGGTGCTAAATGCAAATTCCTACTGCTTAATTTTATTTTAGGTGAAGCCTAAGTATATCAAAGACAAACATTTCCACTGCGAAATGGAACTCTTGTAAAAGATTACCAGTTCAACCACCAGATAAAGAAGATCAGTGGCACATATCAGCTCAAATTAACTATGAAATGGCAGTCTGCAGTCCAATCGAGGTGTGATGAAGCTTGCACTATTAATAAATAAGAAAAATAAGCTGAATATAAAGACGTCGAGTGGAAGCATATAGATGTACAAACAATAATTTTGTAGTACAAAATTAAAGTGAAAAATTCCACATAGTTGGCTCCAAATTTTGAGTTCAAATTTTCTTCTCCGAAGGTCGAGAAGGTATGTTCAAATGAAGTTCAAGAGCAAAGGACTTGGTTGCCCATGAGTCATGACACCAACTCAACAAGTGAACTGCGTTTTGAAAAATATGATCACTCACCGAGGCTTAATCTCAGTTACCAACTCTGACACTGTGGGATCACTCCCAGATGAATCAGAAATTTCTACAGGAGCTTTTGATGTCGTTCCATTTGTTACTCCACTGGGCCACTCATTAGTGTTTTTTTATTAAGGAAATCAAAGAGATTGTGTAGAGTACTTGCAATAGGGGGGTGAAGAAAATGACGAAGATCAATATTAAACCAAAGGATATGTAAGAAAGATGTCTACTGTTACTGGATCCTCTGCTAAAGCCCTCAAAGCATCAACATCATCTTGACTATATGTTCCGAATTGAGTTCCACATGGAGTTCGCCTACCAGATAAGTATGCCACAGATAACCCTAAACATGAGTACAGTATATCAGCTATCATATCCAACAAAAAATATTATTGTTGAGTCATGCAACTCCATATAAGAAAACTGTAATTCGATGCGGAGACATAATATGAAATCCAAATCTCTTTCAGTCTCACCATTCCAAAAACATGAGCTTAGACACACCCTGTTTGGTGAGATTCTATTCTCACAAAGCAAACTAACCAATCAATAGGATGAACCTTCCAAAATTAGGGTAAACCCCAGGGTTATCGTGAACTGGGTGCAGTTATTACAATATAACATTGAATACGAAAATAATAACCAATAACATCAATTGGACAACCAACTGCGCCTCAATCCCGAATGAATTGAAACAAACTAGCCAATTAAGCAAAAAAGGTACACAACTCCACGAAATTAAGATACATTGTGTGATGTTTGGATGTGCTCACATTTTATTTTCTGTTGGATATGTAAAATTGCACGGTGCTTAGATACTCTCATGAAAAGTTCCATTTTTCAAATCATAGACATCAGCATCTCACAATGTATAACTTGGAAATGGTGCAACTGTCTACTATCTATAATTCAATACAACATTGGATTAATAATTTAGCAACATATAGTCCATTTGGCTTCTGTAAGCAATGACATAGGCTTTTGTTCAATACCACAGAGAGGTAGGAGACAATACAACCCTTTTTTTACCAATTACTATAGAGAATTTTAGCTGATAGTTTTAAAGACTTAACAGCTTTCAATATATCTGTGCCAAGAATTCATTCTTGCTACATGTGTGAACTGCTAGACCAAACAGTACAAGTTTGAACAAGGAAACGATAAACTGCATTTAACAAAGTCATTTTGTAAAAGGTGCACCCATCTGCTTTGCCCAACAACTTTAAATATTATCCAAATGCTCCCCTATCTATCCCTATCCACCAAGACGAATTAAATATGTGGGTGCGTGTGTGTACAAGCCACCATTCTCTTGTAGCAACAAATACAAATTTTCTGTAACATACATCTTTTAAGCATGTATAGATGAGGCTTAACTATAATGAAGCCGGAAAAGACCATATGGAGACCAGGGTTTATATCCCAGAAGAAACAAGAGCAAGGTGATTTCATTCCACCGGTCTAAGCCTTGGGTAAAGCTATGTGAAATTGCGTTAGTGGCAGGAGCAGGCACCAGGTGAAATAGTAGAGGTGTGCATACTTGTTCAGTCAATAGACATTTCCAACTATACAAAAATATGTAATATACATACACACACCACCCCTAGTAGAGTAGATGCAGACAACAACATAGGGTGTGGCCTAGTGGTTAACAAAGTAGGCTGAACCATGAGGTCTCGGGTTCAAATTCTAGGGGAAAATGGGAGTGTTTTTTCCGCGAGAGAGCTCAACCTAGCCAGGACACCACAATTATGAAGAAAAAGAAGTGGATGCAGACACAAACTTCTAAACAGCCTGTTCAGTCCGTACACTAAGTCTTTCACTTTCATTAAGCAAATTGGAATAAAAAGAAAAACAAGGTGCTGGTTAGTGCTTACCATTAAGGCTAAACTTCCCACTTCCTTTCAACCAGTATAAATTGTCACAGACTCTTAAACCCTCCATCTTAAACCCTTTGTTACTCGGGTCCTTCAATGCTTCTGACAATATTTTTGGGGACCCTGCACCATAATCACCAATGAAATAGGTCGGTATCGGAATCTTGGAACGCCCCTCAATGTAGCCATTGAATTCATCAATCCCCTCAACCGAATCAGGAAAAAATTGGCCTACGCAAAGAAGAGCATCAAATGGACCAGCTGCCTTGTTCACCTGAAAGAGTTCAAGTTCAGCTCTAAATGACAACAACAACAACATACCCAATGTGGTCCCACAAGGTGGAGTCTGGGGAGGGTAGAATGCATGTAGACCTTACCCCTACCTCAGAAGTAGAGAGGTTGGTTCTGATAGACCCTCGACTCGAGAAATGAACAGTCCCAAGCAATCCAAAGAGAAGTAATGTAAGTGAAAGCATAACAAAGCATACTGAGCAGTTACTACGACAAAATAATATGGTCATCAATATACACAAAAAAAAGAACAGAAAGCATCAGGAATCGAAGGGCTAGAAACTACGACTACTAGGATGGACAGATAGCGAGCCAACGCACTTCTATATATTAACCTTCTAGCCTAATTTGTTCCTCCATGACCTTCTATCTATCAAAAGGCAAGAAGCTACGACTACTAAGATGGACGGCTAGCTTGACAACACACTACTATATCTCACTTGTGTTCTCCACGACCTCCTATCTATCCAAGGGCAAGAAACTACGACTTCTAAGATGGACATATAGCTTGACAACACACTACTATCTACTAACCTTCTAGCCTACTTTGTGTCTTCCCCACCTCTTATCCATAGAAGAGCAAGAAACTACAACTAATAGGATGGATGGATGGATGGATTGCGAAAAAACACACTACTATCTGTTACACTTCAGATTCAAATGAGAAATCGAGATATCTTGTCATGGAGTCAGTGGAATGGAGAGAGACAAAGAACCTTTCATTTCATCTGTAAAGACCCATGTGTACTTACAATATGCTAAGTTCCATATATATACACAATGTACAAACTATAATAAACTGAAACTAAGTATACTAGAATTGACATTTTCCAATAGCTTCTAAGTATCAACACTATCTACTAACCTTCTAGCTCTAACCTGAAAGCACACAACCTCCACAAACTCAGCTCTAAACTAAGTAATCACAACATATCTCGGCTCTAAACTAAGTAATTCATATTTACACTACACCAAATCCAGAACTTAAAATCAGCAAACTGTCTAGAGCATAATTTAAACTTTATGGATAATCTTAAAGGTGTTTAGCATTACTCCATAGTATTTTCAAATTTATGTGTTCTATTTGCAGCATTTTTCGTGGATTTTACACATAAATTACTTCTACGTATCAAAATTATTGGATTCAAATGAACTCGGTACCAATACTGTGCATCCGCCTCTGTAATCTATCTATTTTATGAATACATACATAATATATATGAAAATAGAGAAGAAGACGAACCGAAGAAACGCGTTTGAATAGCTGATTGAGACGGCCGAGTACATCACCACAGAGGAGAATTTTGAGAGGAGCCATAGCTGAGAGCTTACAGTGAGAAAGAAGAAGAAGAAGAAAAAAAGTGAATCGGGTATTGGGCTAAATCCTGCAATGGGTTTTCAGGCCCAATATGTAACAATTTAGTGTTATAACCATTTTTTGTCTTGATATCTAAGTTAATACTTTTTTGGGAAACTTAACACAAATATACTAGGAAAAATTACGCGGCTAAGCAAATTTAAACTATTTAATTATTCATCATAGTTATAGTTTATTATAATTACCAGTCGCGACTAACATTATACATTAATTATGTGAGGTAACTTCGAATTTGTATAATTAGTCACGTTTGTATATGTATAATTCGTCTGGATATACAAATATATATGTATATTATTTAACCTATATACATATACAATTCACCTCTCTGATACTCTCTGCCCTCTCTCCTCCCTCTCTCAATCTTACTCGTCTCGCTCCTCCCTCTCTCAATCTCGCTAGTCGTATATACAAATGCATATGCATTATATACAATTATATAAATATACATCACCTCTCTCCGACTCTTTGTTCTCTCTCTCTCGACTTTCTCATCCCTCTCTTGCCTCTCTCCTCTCTCCCAGTCTGGCTCGCCTCTCTCCTCCTTCTACCAATCTATCTTGCAATATACACAAATACTAATGTATAATATAAATTACCTAACCAATATACATATACAATTCACCTTTCTCCCACTTTCCCCCCCCCCTCCCCCTCTCTCGCCTCTCTCCTCTCTCTCACGGCCTCTCTCGCCTCCCTCATCCATATAACATGTAGTTACGAATTGTAATTATCAAACTATAGCTATGGAAAGTAATTAGGCTATTTTTAAGTGGCTATATGTAAAAGTTCCCCACAATACTATAAATAAAAAATATTTACCATTTATAGCAACAATATTCTTTTTTTCAATTCATCACTTTTAATACATGTATAATACACTTTCAATTCATACTACAAATAATAATTTATTATTCACATATAATACAAGTTTTATTTATGGATAATAATACATTTATCACACATTTTAATACACTTATAATACAATGTGTCAATTTCTTACCGAATAAGCTTAATATATTTTTAAAAATAATTATAATACATATATATTACGTTTTTAATTTACTTTTAATACATATTGCAGATTTAATATAATATTACTTTAAATAATAATAACCAAAAAATATTACTAAAATCATAATTATTTATTAAAAGATATTCATCCAAATAACTTTTTCTACTTTTTTTTCCTATTGTTTGATAGAATATATATGAATATTGTTATATAATGTTTGATAAAGAGGAATATGAGAATGTAAAAAGTCAAGATAGGATAAAGACAAGCAGCCACAAAGGTTAAAAGGGCAAAGATTTGGCTACTTGTTAAACTCTTTATTTAGATTTTAGCAGCCTTTTTGCCTTTCATACATTTCAACTTTTTGCCCTCCATATTCCAGGCATAATCATTAATCTAAACTCATAGTTATAATCATCTGATATTCAAAATTTATTCGTATATTTATTATACTAATAGTAATTATATGAAAAAAAATAGTTTAAATTTTAATATATTCAACATTTTATATTTACGTAGAATTTAAAGAAGGATAGCATCATTAAAAATTATGTGATATTAATAATCTATTTTAATGATAATTAATTACACGACTCAAATTCATTATCGATATATCACATTGAAATTAGAACTTAAGCCACGTGAGCTTCTAAAAACACCAAAGGAAAAGTAAATGAAAAAACATAAAGTGGCCAAAAGATAAAGATAATAATAAAAGCATTGGATTCATCTTAGTTACCTTGTGTAAAAGATCTAATTGTCATAATTCTAAATTTTATTTGCTGAAAAGTGGACATTAATATCCCGTACACATTCTTCATCGAAATATTATATAATTTATAAAAATTAAATATCAATTATTTAAATTATATATTTAATTTTATACGTCTTTAATATAATTTAAAAATAAAATTTATACGTCTTTCACTTAAATTTCTGTCTCCGTCTCTAAACTTTGGAGGGACATGTAATTGAGAGAAAATATTCCATTTAAAACGTTTTAATAAATGCAACCAAAAGGGTAAGAAAATATAATTATCTTACATCAATCAAAGTCAAAAAAAAAAAGAAAAAAGAATTGATATGGGAAAGTTAATGCTAATTAAGTCATTGCTTGAACAAGTCAATTATAATATAAAATAATATTTTCTCCATTTATTTATACTTATTCATTATAATAAAAATAAATATTTGATACTTTTACTCATCAAATTTAAAAAGTTAAAAAAAATAATTTATCAATTTATACTTTTTTATTCTTAGTATTAAGTATTGTTTATTTCCTAACACTTGATATATTAACATTGTTGTTTTACCTATTACATCATACTTATCAAAAAAAGAACTTGACATATTATAATTAAATGGTAGCTAAAAAAGCTTTACATCATCTAATTTATCTTTCTAACACACCAAAATAAAATAAAATAAAAATACATCAACTCAAACAATTAAAAACTTGACTATTTTTAGGTACAACCCTCCCTCCAACCCTTAACGATTCTGATATTCGAATCAGCTTTTACATAGTTCAACTGATTTCACGAAATATCTGTCATCTTTTACCATCCCTATCCTTATAAAACGATTCTGATGTTCGAGCCAACTTTTACATATTTCAACTAATTTCACGAGATATCTGTCATCTCTTATCATCCCTGTCATTATATCCTACCATTTATTGATGAAAACCTAATTAAAAATTCTTTGTCCTGGTGATAGAATCATCTTTGGATCAAATAGATCTTTTCTTTGTTGAAAAATATTCCATTTTTTACCAAAATGTTTTATCCAATCCTCTTTTGTCTTGTAATGTGGAAGATATTGCTTTATATTGAGGCCAACTTTATCACAATAATTTAATATTTCTTCATTTTGATTATCCAAAATTTTGCATTCATTATATCCACTTGAAGAATGTAAAAGTCCCACACAATAAAATGTTTCTTCTTCTGGTATCATTGCTGACATCCTATCATCCCATCTGCATATTTTCAAAAATAAATAAATCAAATAATATTTTTTTAAAATATTAAATCACACAAAAAGATATCATGTATAATCTTAAAAATATAACAAAGAGAAATATTATATATATATTAGTTGAACTTCTTAATATAAACGTAGAGTTAAAAAAATAAAGTTACTGAGTTTTACTGAACTCTCTTAAATTTTATAATAATTCTCCCAATATATATATATTAAACTCGATACTACTCTCTCATATTCAATATATATGTAACACACTTTTTTTACATTAGCCAATCCAAAAATAATGATTGATATATCTATATTTAGTAACAATTTAACTTTAAAACATTTATTTTTATCTTTAATCAGATAATTTATAACCATACAAACATCTATAATTAAATTCAGATTGAAGTTTCAAAAGTCTTACATTTTTCTTCTTCTTAAACTCTGTATCAAAATTCAAATCAAATAACATCACATAAAATTGAAACAAAAGGAGTGCTATTCCCTCTGTCCATTTTGTCATCTTGCTCTTTTCGAAAGTCAGTTTCACTCTTTTTCTTACATTAACTCGATATTTAAAACAAAAAATTTAGATATGCAAAAACTATACAAAAAGTAGTATAAAATTCTATCTGCATATCAATATGATGAAAAAATATACCTCGTGAAATATTAATAAAAGTTATTATCGCTTGACTCTAAAAAGGAAAACTATAACAATTAAAAATCGGGAGTGTGGGGTGTGGGGTGGGGTGGTGGGGGGGTGAAATGATAGTTTTTGAGAGTACCTTTTCCTACTTGTTGGGTAGACAAGTATGGGTCCATTTGTCTTGTTTTGTCTGAGGATTATGTCCACAAAAACAGCAGCATTAAAATGCATGATAGAAGACTTTGGTACAAACAAATTGAGCCATGGATGTGGAACATCCCACATTNATTACTTATCTAAGGGGGTGTGGGGTGGGTTGGGGGGGGGTTGTGAAATGATAGTTTTTTAGAGTACCTTTTCCTACTTGTTGGGTAGACAAGTATGGGTCCAGTTGTCTTGTTTTGTCTGAGGATGATGTCCACAAAAACAGCAGCATTAAAATGCATGATAGAAGACTTAGGTACAAACAAATTGAGCCATGGATGTGGAACATCCCACATTCCTTTTGATTGTAACTCTAATTCCCCACTTCTAACTCTATTCAAAAATTCCACAAAACTCACATCTTTCTTGAACATAAATCCACCTACATACTTCAATCCTTTTACCAACTTCTTCAACTTCTGTACATTGTTAAAAAATTACAACGTATATATGAAAATCACTCTTATATATATAGGAGATACTGAATCTTCTTAGTAAAATAACATGATAAAATACATTGACAGTGTCAAAATCAACAAATATATGTATGTAATTGTATAAAAAGTGAATCACGTAAATTGAAAAATACATACCTTATCAATAGTATTAGCATTTTGGTCATCATAGTACTTCACTATTTCCAAGCAATACATGATTTTATTTTTGGATAATAGTGAAGCAATTTTGGTTTGATTGGAAGGTGAATAAAATGAAGATCTCCAATTATTTAGAGAGCTTTGTTCCATCATTAGAGAGCCTTCAACATAATCCAATCCATTATTATGAATTGAAATAAGATGTTCTTGATCTTTTGTGAATTTTGAGAAATCATCATATAACATTCTCACCCATTTCACCTACAAGAAAAAAAAAACATAAAATTATATATTTGCATATGTAAGAAATAGAAGTTTAAACTAATATTTATTTGTTCTATTTACATATATAACACTTTTTATTTTTTAATATGTTTCGAGAAAAATAACATATTAATACTTAGAAACAATTTTTAACTTAGATAAGTGTGTTTATTTAGAGGCTAGGTTCCTCGAATAGATCTCTTAGTTGTTATCCGAAAGCAGTATATATATATATATCAGATGTATCCAGAAAACATACAACTAAACACTATATATAAAAATGGTGACTAGAATTCACCGACTTTAAAAGTCTTTTTTTTTCTTCATAAATTTCATGTACAGTCAAATATCATCGTACTTCATAAATTTCGTGTTCAGTCAAATATCATCGTACTTACTCTTGTTGGTGCTTTATCCAAGACAATTCTTGCCCTAGTTATTATTCCAAACTGTCCCAAACCTCCTAAAACTCCAAAAAACAATTCTGAATTCATATCTTTGGAGCAAGTCATTAATTCCCCTTTACCTGATGAAACCAAACATGAGTCAACAACAACAAAAATAATAATAATTAAATAAATAAAAAAATAATAAATTTAATTGTATTATCATATATTAGCATGCATCACCAAAAAATATATTATTATTATTATTCCCCAAATTAATTAATATATAAAGAATGTTTTTGGTCATGCATGGACTAGTAAATTACCAATTATATATATATATATAGACACTTGCAATTAATTGAAGTATAGATAATTTTTTCTATGATAGAAAAAAAATATAATTTAGATTTTTGTGATATATTTATTTTAGTATAAGGTGAAAAATCTTACCTACAAGATCTTCCAGGTGGAAAAAGAGACATTACAACCTATGAAATACATACTAAGACACATACTTTTACATATTAAAAGAAAAAATAAAATTAAAGTATGAATTTTTTTCTAAAAGAATCTTATATTGGTTAGGCTCCAAACATGATATATTTCTTATCTAAACTAAATATTGATAGTGACTATCTCCCCATCTTTTTATTTTTTATTTTTGTACTTTAACACTTTCCATGAAAATACCCCATAAAATAATAATAATAGGAAGACCTTTTATCTTTAAGTGAACTTAATGAATATATGAAATATCAATATAGTTTTCTATTATATTTCATTAAGTTGTTTAGTATAGAGAAAAATAAAGTATAATGTTTACGTATTATACGTAAGATTTTACCTGTAATAACATCCATCTCATGAACATTACTTATTTGAGGACCATATCGAAAAGTTTGACCACTAATTCCAGCATTAGAGAGCGTACCACCAACGGTAAGGTACAAATAATCTGTCCACGAAACAGGTGCTAGGCCATACTCTAGGGTGCTACGAAGAACATCAATCCATAATTGTTCACCACCAACATCCGCGTAAAACCCTAAATCCGAATCCCAAGAAACCCTAACACCACAATTGTCATTATTATTATTATTTAAAGAACTCATTTCCACAATTACCCCATTTTTTGCCATGGCTTGTCCCCTAATGGAATGTCCATGACCTTTGGCTGCTACATGAAAAGGGACAGAAAGGTCATAAGAAAATTGTATGAGGTCAATTATGTCATTAACACAAGAAGGATAAAGAACAGCAGCTGGTAATATTTCTTGAATAATTTTTCCAAAATCTTTGGAAGATTCTTTAATAGCATGAGAATTTGTACTAAGTTTTGATGAAATGTTAAGTGAAAGAATTTCATAAGGAATTGAAGGATTCCATGGTTTTAACTTTCCTAAAATGGACATTAAATGAGTAATAATAAAGAAAATAATAATATTATAACCATAGGATAAAAAAAACTTAGCCATAATTGAAGAAAGAAAAAAAAAGGAAATTATTAGAAGTAGGTGATTTTTGGTGAAGAGAAAAGTGAGTGATATGAGGGTATTTATAGATAAGGAAATACTATAATAATAATAATATTTGCATGCAAAAAAGTAAAAAAAAATAATTTTTTTTAATATAGTGGTAGTACAAGATTTAGAAGATCTTGCAAAAAATAATATTACACATGGGGGTAGGGTGGGGTGGGGGTAGAAAATTGTGTGTAAGATATGAAAGGACAATAAAAGATTTTTGTGATTATTGCTATTTTGCCTTTATGTTCCAAAAAACGTCACAACTTTCTCATATGATGGATAAAGCCTCTTTCATGTTGTTCATAGTATTGTCATTATATGATTCATCAAGATTTTTTAATTATTCGGTAAACAAGATTTTTAATTGATCTATCTGTCAAAATAATATTGANTGGGGTGGGGGGTGGGGGTGGGGTAGAAAATTGTGTGTGTAAGATATGAAAGGACAAAAGATTTTTGTGATTATTGCTCTTTTGCCTTTATGTTCCAAAAAACGTCACAATTTTCTCATGGGATGGATAAACACCTCTTTGATGTTGTTCATAGTATTGTCATTATATGATTAATGAAGATTTTTTTAAATTATTCGGTAAGCAAGATCTTTGATTAATGTATATGTTATTGATCGATGGTATGCAGTTATTTGGAGCTTTCTCGTTTAAAGGGATTAGAAAACATGTTTCATCTTCCACCTTTTCATCGATAATTTGTTGCCTTCGGTAGCAAGTTCTTGAACCTCCTTTGTGTCGTTTTGTCATAGAAGTCGTTATCATTGGGATAAGACAGATGCGATCATGAATAGGACTATATAGAAATATAAGAGGACATGATAATTCTTATGAATATAGAGAAATAGGGCATTTTTCTCGTGACTATTTCAATATTCGATGTAAACACCAAATAATTTAAATTTATTGTAGCAAAGTAATTAAGTTAATGAGGGAATTAATGCATGTGATGTTTATTAACTAACCTTGGTTAGTTGTTAAAATTGATGTATATGTATTGGCTTGATGTAAATATCGAATGAGTTTTTATATGTCTAGAACAAAGGGTCTATGACTCCGCCACTACAGACCTATTATATACTAAACTATACTAGTTTATATCATACATGAATATAAAAATGTGTACTTATTAACTATAGTTTGTGATAAAAGTTATACATGAAAATATATATCATATATTTATTGAATTAATATAATCACATCATGTGCATCAATTGAACAAATGGATATAATTTTATTTTATTATTATTATTATTATTTTGTTTGGATCTGTTTAAATTAAACGTGTTTCATACTTATGTGGAATAATACCAAACATCTAGCATTTATTATATTAGTATGTACTCTTTAGTTTACTTGGTTTTTGTTTCACATGTAGCAACAATACAGTCATAATTAATAGGGGTGTGTTCGATATGGAAAATATTTTTCAAAAATAATTTTTCAAATTTTACGAGTGACATTTAGTATTATTGGTATACAAGTGAAAAAATAATATACAAAGTGATTAAATAACATATTCTGGATACCCTTAACGCAATAGGTTAATGTAGCCTAGCAATTTTAGACCCCTTAGATGGGTTCTAAACATCTTGAATGAGTTTGTGCTTACGTGTTCAAATCTCTCTTCCGCCACGAATTGATTATTTCCTTCCTACCTACGTTGCCTCATAACCATCTCCCCTACATCGTCAATTGTATATCTACAATATTTGTTTAAATTATATACGAAATTATGTACAATTTTTTACGTGTCTCGACAAAAGATACCTAATAAGGAAGATAATATTTTTGGTTTACTTACTCACTATTAGAAACATAAACTTTTTCCAACGGGAATTGATGAAAAATTTGTGTTATAAAATATGATATTTTTTCCCTCCATTTTCGCCAAATCAGTTTACTGAAAAAACACATAATAGAAAATAAATTCCGATTAAAATACTGTGAATAGCCATTGGACATAAGTTTTTTCTCTGATTCAATTAAAATATCTGTTACAATAACAATTGAACATTTTTCATTTAAAAAAACAAAAATAAATTCTACTTATTTTCTTAATTTATTTCATGAAAAACATTGTTTCCTTCCCACCAAACACACCCTAAGCCTAGGTATGCACATAAGAAAAGTAATTACCAAAACTATACACTCAATATCTTATGAAATCTTCAAGTATCTTTGATTTAATTAGATAAAAATAATAATAAGATTTGGAAATAAAAAGAATCTTCAAATAAAAAGTTGACACACTATAGAATGGAAATGTATTGGAAAGTTGAAGGAAACATCAATATGATTTTCCTTATTCAAATTAAGATCTTTTTTTTCTTTAATGTAAGATCTTATTTGTAGGTATTTGATGTAACATATATATATGAATTATGAAAAGTCAATTCCATGCAATTATAATTACCACCAATATTCTTGACAATATCAATGTAGATTTCATCACTTTCAATTGATCCTATCTTTTACTTCCTTTTTAAAAAATAAATAAAATAAAATTTACCTCTTGATAATTAAAAAACTAAATTTCACAAATAAGAGCAAGTAAAATTAAGGAAAAATTACATCAATACACAATTTATTTTTTCATATTTTTTAAAAATTTTCTACAATTTAAAAAAATTACAAAATTATCTATTTTCCAGCTCAAGCTCGCGCTCGCTCTTCTATTATAAGATATATCATTCTTACGCGATGTAATTAAATCGCGATGTATCGGGACACGATGTATCGGACATGCATGTGTGCCTAGTATCAAAAGGTAATGTATCGATACGTGATGTATCGGAACGTTGAACAATTTATCAGGATAGGTATGTCTTGTATCAGCAAAGACGTTGAGTGATATATTCGAAATTCTTAAATTGTAAGGAATTTTTGTAATTTGACAAATAATGGAGATATGATATAATTAGTTCTTAACACTATGAAAATCTGTGTTATCTTTACGAAAATTAAAGAAGTACTAGGCTTTATCTTGTCAATCCTAACAAGATAATGAATCTTTGCTAATTAATAACCATGGAGAAAATAAGAGTTAGGGAGGACTAAACACTCAATTATCATACACTTTCTTCAAAAAATTTTCTTTCTGAATATTTCAATTTCATGTGCATGCATGTTCTAGATTTATTTTCACAGTACTACTCTCTCCGTCTGGTATTGTTTGTCATGATTTCTATTTTTAGAGTTAAACTAGAAAAACTTCGACTAACATTTTAAGATGCATTTTTTCATCATATTAATATGAAAAAAATTATAATTTTTAGTACTTTTCATATAGTCTTAGAATATCTAATTTTTTTGTTTAAAATATCGAATTAATGTGATTTGATTTACTTTTGAAAATTAGTCAAATTGACTTTTGATAAGCGCAATATGACAAACATTTCTGAACGGGGGAGTATTATATAAGATGATAGTAAAGATTCTTTTTGGGAAAACGAAAAAATTATGAGAAAATGTTAAATCATGATCATGTTGAAGCTAAAACCATAAATTGGTTATTATAAATAAAAAAGTTCCTATTGAAAATTAGTAAAAAAATTGTGTTATAAGATATAATTTTTTTCCCACTTATTTTTCATCGAATCAGGTCACTATGAAAATGCATGGTGAAAAATAAATTTTCACTAAAATATAATATCTATGGGATCGGAATAGCTCTAAACATTTTAGTGGAAAAATAATAATTTTTCAATGTTGATTTAATTTCTATTCATAGACTCAGAGGCGAAATCAGTGTTGCGGAATCTAGTTTATCTAAATCAAATATTTTCGACATGTAATACAGATAAAAACTCACTAATTGAAACAAATAGTTGATATGAATTAACATTATACCGTTTTAAAAACTTTAAAAATTATATATATAAAATTTAAAATTATACCGTTTTAAAAACTTAAAAAATTAAATAGATAAAATTTAAATTTTGAATCAACGTAGATCGAAATCAATAATTCATTATATGTTAATGAGCTTGTAGTTCACCTTGCTTTAAATTAGTTCATAATTTCACTTTTGAATTGTCTCAATCTACCATAAGGAAAAAGATTTGCCAAAATAAAATTAAAAAACAAGTGAATCCAAATAAGATCCTAATGATTTAAATATGGTCTCTTGTTTTTACAAGTCAATAGTCTTTGATAAGACAAGCTAGTCAAGCAAGTATCTAAGAAAGACTTAAAAGATATGGTCGTCGATTCAGAATTTAAATTTAACGAATTTCATATTTAAGATTTTTACTTCTTAATATCAACGATTTAATTGTACAATACAATTAAAAATATGGGTCCCAAATTAGATTATTTTGTGAATTTTTTTGAAGCTCCTTCATGTTGTGTATTTTCATATTTGTGTCAAAAATACTGAATTTAATTAAATTTATCGTACTCGTGTTTGGTATTAGGTCTTGTCTAGCAGTGTGATTTGTGAGGTTTGTCCCAACAACTAAAAGTAAGAGAGAAAAAAAAAGAAATAGAATATTCCATGTGATCATATGGAATATTGGTCCAATATTATGAAACCTTATTATATAAACTTGGGAAAATGTATGAGTACCGTTCAACCTATGTCCGAAATTTTAGAAACGCACTTATATTATACTAAGGTCCTATTACCTCCTGAACTTATTTCATAAGTAATTTTTTACTCCTTTTCGGTCTACGTGGCAGTAGCTTGAAAAAAAAGTCAACTAGCGTTGGACCCATTAGATAGTGCCACGTAGACCGAAAAGGGGTAGAAAATTATTAATAAAATAAGTTCAGGGGGTAATAGGACCTTAGTATAGTATAAATGTGTCTCTGACATTTCGGGCATAGGTTGAGGATGTACTTGTGCATTATCCCTATGAACTTATGAATAGCGTGAATATGTCAAATATTATGAATTAAATTTACCCAATTAGAGGCGGACACAAAATTAATATTCGATAAACGTATACTCATTAAATGCTAGTATTGTATATATATAGTTGAGAGTCGATCTAATCCATGCCCTAAAATAATTTTGAATCCCATTTGTCGTCATTACACTATAAAAAAGACTTTTCGTGTATATTATTATGATTTTAACGATCAATATCTATATATATACATAAAAAATAAAATATTTATTATATATAATAATTATTTACTAGCAAAGCTAGCTTGAAGACTAGGGAGTTCAATTCAAGTGATAATAATATGATTTGTTGAATAATTATATCGTGTAAATAAGATTAAAAATTCATATATATATATATATATATATATATATATATTCTTTTTGGTTATGTATAAATTATAGAATTTTCTCCGTACGAGAGAAGATTTCTAATAAAATAATCAAAGGAGTTCAAAATTTGTTTGAAGTCATAAATTTTATTAATCTTTTATTTTTTTTAAAAAAAATTCTGACTCAACCACTAAACGAACAAATATATTTAACACACATAGATCTCCATAACTTAGTTAGAAGAATTATAAATTATAATAAGTTGATTGAGACAATTATATATATGTTAGTTAAGTGTAACAGTCCCTAATATATTCTATTGAGGTCCCAAGCAAAGATTTAGCTTTGAATATATCATTATTATTATTTTTATTTAAAAAAAAACTATATAATATAAATTATAATATGCCATTCAACTTATAATCTTTGACAATTTGGCCTAAAGATCATATCTAGCAGGTAGGGGTTTTTTATCCAAACAACGTGCCATACAGTCTATATATTTTCATATATTTTGTGGTCCAAACATATATAATTTAAAAGATCCTAAGAATCACAAAAGAAATTTTATTTGTTTTGCAATCTTTGAACAAGTTGAATTATTAATGAAAATCATTGAATATTGTGTTTCTAACAATATAAATTATGAAATATATCATCATCAATAGTAAGATATATAATATGATTCCTTTTAGTACAAAATCGAATATTAGAAAGGATAGTGTCATGTTGCACACATGTTGTCCCTTAGGGGTTTCGTAAAATTAGAACGATACAGAGAAAATTAGCAATGAGAAAACATACACAATCTCCCGGAAAAAAAAATAGAAAAAATTATCCTATATATTCGTCAGGTATGTACCCACCCACTTTTTTATGGGCAACTTTTACATATAGCAAATAAAAAATTCATATTTGTATGCTATAACAAAGTTTGCATAATTGCGTTCTATAGTAAACGTAGAGACTGTATAATTCGCTACACATATACAGTTAAAGCAAATTGTATAAAACAAGAAAGAGAAAGACACTTGGGCAGAGAACTTTATAAAAATAAATTGTATTATTATAAATGTATAGAACGATTATATACAATTTGAATTTGTATAAAATGAGAAAGAGAGAAAGACAGAAGAGACTTGACAAGGAATATACAATTGAATCGAATTGTATAAAACGAGAAAGAGAGAAATTAGATACAATTTGAAAATTTGTATAAAACGAGAAAGAGAGAAAGACAAAAGAAACTGGGCAGGGGAGTATTTTTATTGTATAATTATAAGTGTATAGGACGAAAATATATGTACTTGCATGTGTATATGCAATTTTCTCACGCTTTATACAAACAGAAACGCAATTTATACATTTCGCTTCTGTTTGTATAAGTGAGAAAGGATAGTGTCATGTTGCACACATGTTGTCCCTTAGGAGTTTCAGAATAAAATTAGAACGATACAGAGAAAATTAGCAACGAGAAAACATACAAAATTTCAAAAAATGAAAATAAAAAAATAGAATGGCTTACTTGACAAACGTCTACTAATTATCACTTTTCACCCCTAGAATATTATGTCACGGGAGGAAAAATAAAATCACTAAACTCACAAGAAAGTCAATTTTTTTCCCACTGATTTCTAAGTACTAGAAAATTAAATTGATCAGAGTGTTAAATCTTTTAGACAAGACAATTTTTGTTTCAATATGTAATATTTTATATACCAACTATATTTTACATAGTTATTTGTAGGGCTGTGTATTGACCGGTTCGGTTCGGTTTTGAAGTTTATCGGGTTGGCTTATTGGTTATCGGTTTGTAGTGATGCTAAACCGTTATAGAACCATTAAGATATTGACTTATCGGTTATTGGTTTATCGGATTTTGATCGTTATCGGTTTAACCGTTAAGATTTGACCCAAAAGAAAAAATATTGAAAATCACTTAGAAACAAGGTGACAAACCAAATAAACCATGCACTTGAGTTCACAAGTTACATCTTGCTCAAAAGCAAACACTTTTACATCGTAGAATAATCAAGTGTTTGAGACAACCAAAAATAAAAGTAGGAAATTAAACTCTAAGTCGAGGACTTTATATACAAAATGGTATAAATATAAATATTTAATTTACTATCGGGTTATCGGTTAATCCGTTAAGAAAAAACTTTAAACCGTTAAGAACCGATAACCCGATAACAAAAAAAAACAAAACCGTTATCAAAACCAATAACCCAATACTATAAACCAATAACTTTTTTATCGTTTGCCTTATCAGTTTCGATTCAATTTTGAACAGCCTGAGTTATTTGGTTGCTTATAAGTTAACTACAGACAGATTTCTTTATATATATTAATTGGTAATCTAATAAAAAAATGATAACTAACTACCTAACCTGCTATCGCGTGTTAAAATTCATTAAATAGATTCTTTGAGATGAAATGCTCAAGATGATACAATTTATGTTATGTCGTAAAAGAACAAGAATTTCATGAAATAGGAGTCATGAGAGCAGTCACGCTGGATATAATGTCAAAATTTTGAATTTTTTATTTATGACATCTAAATATTGAATTCGCTATTGATTGAGAGAAATTAGAGCGCCAAGTGGGATTGATAGATTGAGAGATAGACAAAAGATCGTGCAATAGTGAAGGCCTCGTGGTTTGATGATGCATTCTGAAATTATTACTTTCTCAATTATAATTTATAACGTCTAAAATCTAAATTCGCTACTGATTGAAAGGAATTTGAGTGTCAAGTGGAGCTAATAGATTGAGAGATGAATAAAAGGTCATGCAATAGCGAAGGCCCTCGTGGTACCTTGAATTAAGTTAAAAGATGCATTTCGGTCTTCACTTTCAGTATTCTAAAATTAAAATGTCTAAATTCTAAATTTACTATTGATTATTGAAAGAAATTAGAGCATCAAGTGGAACTGATTAATTTAGAGACATATAAAAAGTTGTGCAACTATAAATGCCTCATAGTACCCTCAATAAAGTTAAAAGATGCATTATGAAATTCAATATCGCGATTCAAAACTTGTAATGTTTAAATTATAAATCTGTTATTAATTAAGAGGAATTGGAGCGTTAAGTGAGGTTGATAGATTAAAAGTAGGCAAAAGGTCTTGCAATAGTAAAGGTCTTGTGGTACCCTCGTTAAAGTTAAAAGATGTATTCCAAAATTCACTATCCTCCCAATTATATAACATCTAAATTCTGAATTCAGTACTGATTGGGAGAAATTGAAGCGCCAAATATGGTTGATAGATTGAGAGATAAACAAAAGGTTGTGCAATAATACTGAAGGTCTCACGAAACCCTTAATAATGTTAAAGATACACTCCAAAATTCACTATCCTCCCAATTTTATAACATTAAACATTCTAAACTCGATAATGATCGGGAGAAATTGAAGTGTCAAGTAAGGTTGATAGATTGAGAGACAAACAAAAGATTGTGCAACAATACTGAAGGCCTCACAGTACCCTTAATAATGTTAAAGATACACTCCAAAATTCACTATCCTCCCAATTCTATAATATCCAAATTCTGATTTCATTTCTGATCGAGAGAAATTGGAGCGTCAAGTGGGGCAAATAGAACAAAAAAAACCTTATGGTGTGGGAGTACCCTAGAAGATATTGCATATCTTCATGGGGATGCCATTATCATGATTCATAAGAGTTGGTCTCACATATGTCTCCAATTGAAAGAAGAAAAAAAAAACATTAGTACTTAACCAACTAGTCTTTGGCCAAGACCAAATTTGTCTTGATGTGCAATCATGGCTATGCATATATTGCATCAGAATTTTTAGTGAACCCCCAAAAGTACAATAATATTAATAAATGGTCCAATCCCAAGTATATATGTCCATATGACAGCCAATATATATATAAATTCTTATTGTACATTATATGTAGTGTACACAATTTTAGTTGTGAGGAAATTGCTCAGATGGATAATACTTTTTAATGATATAATTAAATTTATAGACGTGATTTAAAAACATGCCGATTGAGATCACCAAAATTAACATGTGTATTTTAACTTGCTTAGCCAATATGAACAAAGCAAAATAACAAATAAAGGAATTAATGACATGAAATAATAACTATTAATAAGTTAGGTATATATGTGTGTGTAAAGCAGCAAGATGAGCTGGTATGACAAACACAGTGAAAATTATGATAATGATGGATCTATGCAAAATGCTATAATATTAACGAGTTGAATTTGAACAGATCAAGATGATTTATATAATATTAACGAGTTAAATTTAAACGGGTCAAGATGATTCGAATAATTAATATAATGAGCTATGACTTTAGTTTGAATTAGTCTATCATAACTTTTAGTTGAGTTCAATTGAGTGAGTGATAAAAAATTCCTGAGTTAGTAAATTAACATAATATATCGACAAATATTTTAATTTAGTTTTAACTAACAATTAAACACTTTAATTTTAAGGGTGCATATTAGATAACTCAATTCATTTTAACAATGTCATGTACACCGAACGCTACAATTCACATAAATATTGGAGGCGTTTTCATGACTATTTTATAAGTCTGTATGTTTAAGTGATACAATCGAGACGAGTTAAGGTGTCTAAATGTACATCTTTAAAGTGAGAGTGTTTATTTGTTAGTTGAAATTAAGTTAAGATATATATACATATTATATCTTAATAAATCAAAGAATTATTAAATCACTCCAACTTAAACAGATTAGAAAAAAATATATTTTCATGAGTTAATTTTACGACATTAGAAAGAAAATTTAGTTGTACTATAATATATAAATTTTAAAATCGTTTTATTATATTCGAATTAGTGGACAGTTTCCAAAATTTTGAATGGATTTTGTGGCCACTCTCCAAAAAGAGAAAATTATTTGTCAAATAGCCAAAAATGGTAAAAATCTTGCAAAATCAAACAATAATGTACCATGAAGATATATTTGGGTCCCTTAGATTCTTTAGGTTCCTTCATTATCCACAACTCCAACTTGGATTTCCAATTTTTATTTTTATATTTTAAAAATAAACGGTTACATAATTTAACACGATATATAAAATATACGAAGATGATAAGTTTATATTTCATTGGTAAATATTATCTAAAACAAATTCACATAATTGACCCATAAACAAAAAATCATGTTTGTTGATATTAGTGTTTTATATCGAACAACTTAAAACTTTAAACATGATGATCATGTAATAGAACACACCTCGAAATCAGTAATAGACTCAGTAATGGAGCCACGAGTTTGGAAAGATCCAAAGACGTTTTGGCGTCAAATTATGTATACGTGTATTTAAAAATAATTATAAATAAATATTCCAGAATCTACAACGTTTAAATTTTAAATCTGTAAGTGACATATTTTCTACATTCTTGAGCTTATATTATCATTATCATCACTCCAAAAACTTATTGATTTTTGAAATTTAATTAATTTGACAAACATTATCATGACGTAGTAGACATATAGAGCAAAATAGTCAACATGTAATATTACTCCTAATATTTATTCTATTAAGTATAGCTGTCTAATTAATATAAAAAAGGGTGACCTAATCATGCATAAATTAATAGTATAGACATAGAAAAATCCTTGTTAATTATGCTATGTCTAGCTCTAATTAATTTAATTTATAGCCCTTTCTCCAATTTAGGCTATGTTGAGAACATTAATCACTTTTTGTCTTGCTAATTACTGTACAAATCCCTGCTTATGGTAATAAAAAAAGATGACAAAATCATTAATATTAAGACAAATAATTTATATATTCAAGGATACACGATTGCAATTATGAGGCTAATTAATCAATAATCATCATGCTAGCTATATATAGGTTACAAATTAAATTTAGCCAAAATAATTATGTTCACATCTCTTTTTAAGTCTTTTTTTTTGTTTCTGTGTGCACGCATGCTTGGTTTAAGATCATAATTATCTTGGATTAAAGATTTCAAAATTATTTGCTTTATCAAGGTAATCTCATTATTAAGATTTGACATTGATCTCAAGTAATTATTGAAGGGATTAGATAAAAGTTCTCTACATTGACGGTGTATATATATACAATAATAACATCAATATATTTAGTGTAGTTTTATAAGTCTGAAGATCAGAGGATAGAATGTGCGCAGACCTAATTCTATCTTTATAAGATAGAGAGTCGTCGTTGTTCTCAAAAGACCATCGACTTAAAATAAAGCGTTTAAAAAAAGAACTACAAGAATAAAAATAGTAACAACAACGAAATAATGTGAAATGAAGAGCAGTTGCAGTTACGTACCACATATAGAGGAATGAACAATATGGCAATATTCAAAGCACAAAAAACATAGGTGATACCTGAAAATTAAGAAACTACGATAATAATGCTAATACAACTAGTAAGAAAGGAGGTTCAAGTACGACCGCCAAACAGAGCGAGAACGCTCAACTATCAACTAACCTTCTACCCTAATTATCTGTGACTTTCAAACTCTTATATCTACTTATAATCTCAATACTTTGTGCTATTCAAGAACGTGATAGAAATCCATATATTGTAGCGAACATGCTATCTAGTGTTTTAAAAATATCAATAATATAACTAATACTTGTATAACGTTATTGATATATACATCACTAATATCTGTATAATTCTAATCTGCAACCGAACTACAACTAAATTTATTCTTGGTTCCTACTCAATTACTCTATTCTTGTTTTCTTTGTGGTGGGGTGTCATTTATCTTACTAATTAGTAAGAATGTATTGCTTTCATGGGACAAAAAGAAGTTTTATGAAACATGTTGATGTTGAATATTTGAAACATAGGGCAATCTAGAAGGCAAATTCACACTTAGGAATGTAAAGAAAAATTGTTAGGCATGTGAAAAATACAATAGGTGGGGCTAAATGTAAGCTAAGCCATAAGAAAATAAAAGAAAGGGCACAAATGTAATATATTTTGGTCCAATAAAATTGACTACACATCAAAAGTCATTGGTGGAGAGGTGTATGATATACGTTGATTCGAGCTAGATATATTTAAGTCGTACGATTTGAATATATTTTTAAAAATCCACTAATTTGAATGTTATAAATAAAAGTAAATGTGATGACATTCGAAATTCAAATTCATAGAGTGCAAATTTTGAGTTTGCATTAATCTTCATTGTTCATGTGCCTAAATGACCGTGATTAGATTATCAGTCTCAAATTAAAATAAACGTAAAAAATCATCAACTGAATAACTTTACAATAATCAATTTATCGTGAATCCTTTTGATGCTCTAACATGTTTGATTTATTTTAAAAAGAATATACATAACAAGTTACGAATGATATCTATGTATAGGCATTTAATTTTGGCTAATAGGATTAATTTGATCACCAATAGAAGAATATTGATATCATTTGTATATTTTAGAAGTTGAAAGTGTAATTTTGAACTATATATTTATCATTTTTGCACACGACTTTGACATTTATATATATGTATAAAATTTTAGTTTTAACAATCGTATTTTGACCAAATCTTCGAAGTCAATATCGATTAGCGAAAAATCATATAAGTTTAAGAATTGATAATCAATTAAACACTTTTCATCCATAAAATATATATAATATAGTATATTTTATATAATTTTAACGAAATTTCTAACTCCGTCACTAAATAGTGAATTTGCCATTGGGTACCTTAACATCCCAAGACTGTGTTAAATGTTCGTATCAAATTTGCCTAGAAATTAAGCAAGCAAGAATGAGTGACATAAAGAGACTTTAATCAACTTTTTAAATAAGGTTTAATTATATAACCTTTTTGTTATAAATCCATTAAATAAGTGGATAGTCCATAAAGTTAATACATGAACAACCATTCATATTCACTATGTTACATGAACCTTTTTGGATAAGTATGTATCTATTTATTATGATACTTAATATGGTGACCTTTGGAATGATTTCTCACTCTATAAATAGGGTTGTTCATTCACTATTGTAATATATACATATGAAACTTATATATACTTGAATAAGAAGAAAGTCTTCTACTACATCTATTTCTCTTGTCTTCTTCTTATAATCTTGATTTTACAACACGTTATCAGCACGAGTCTCTACCAGTTCAAGTAAAGACTTTCAAAGCCTCGGAGGTAAGAATTTCCTTTATTTTTAAATAATGTCTAATCTTTCTAAACTTGAATTTCTTGCTCTAGACATATCGGGAAAAAGCTATCTATCATGGGCACTCGATGCAGAAATTCATCTTAATGCGATGGGTCTAGCAGACACCATCCAAGAAAATAATCAAGCATCGAATCAAAACCGTGCTAAGGCGATGATATTTCTCCGTCATCACCTTGATGAGGGTTTGAAAATGGAATATCTCACTGTTAAGGATCCTCTGGTGTTGTGGAACAATTTAAAAGATAGATATGACCACCTGAAGTTGGTTGTCCTTCCACAGGCACGTTATGATTGGATCCACTTGAGACTTCAAGATTTTAAATCTATCAGTGAGTATAACTCTTCTATGTTTAAAATTATCTCACAATTAAAATTATGTGGAGAAAATATCACTGACCATGATATGCTGGAAAAAACGTTTTCCACTTTCCCTGCCTCGAGTATGCTTCTGCAGCAGCAATACCGAGAAATGGGATTTAAAAAGTATTCCGAATTAATCTCACATCTCCTTGTTGCTGAACAACATAATGATTTACTGATGAAAAACCATGAAAGTCGACCTACTGGTTCTATGCC
>NC_028648.1:2473216-2481706 GCF_001406875.1 Solanum pennellii
ATTTTAGTTTTAACAATCGTATTTTGATCAAATCCTTGAAGTCAATATCGATTAGCGAAATTATATAAGTTTAAGAATTGATAATCAATTAAACACTTTTCATCCAAAAAATATATATAATATAGTATATTTTATATATGTATGAGTAAAATTTTAGTTTTAACAATCGTATTTTGATCAAATCCTTGAAGTCAATATCGATTAGCGAAATTATATAAGTTTAAGAATTGATAATCAATTAAACACTTTTCATCCAAAAAATATATATAATATAGTATATTTTATATATGTATGAGTAAAATTTTAGTTTTAACAATCGTATTTTGATCAAATCCTTGAAGTCAATATCGATTAGCGAAATTATATAAGTTTAAGAATTGATAATCAATTAAACACTTTTCATCCAAAAAATATATATAATATAGTATATTTTATATATGTATGAGTAAAATTTTAGTTTTAACAATCGTATTTTGATCAAATCCTTGAAGTCAATATCGATTAGCGAAATTATATAAGTTTAAGAATTGATAATCAATTAAACACTTTTCATCCAAAAAATATATATAATATAGTATATTTTATATATGTATGAGTAAAATTTTAGTTTTAACAATCGTATTTTGATCAAATCCTTAAAGTCAGTATCGATTAGCGAAATTATATAAGTTTAAGAATTGATAATCAATTAAACACTTTTCATCCAAAAAATATATATAATATAATATATTTTATATAATTTTAACGAAATTTCTAACTCCGACACTAAATAGTGAATTTGCCATTGGGTACCTTAACATCCCAAGACTCTGTTTAGTGTTCGCATCAAATTTGCCTAGAAATTAAGCAAGCAAGAATGAGTGACATAAAGAGACTTTAATCAACTTTTTAAATAAGGTTTAATTATATAACCTTTTCATATTATAAATTATTGAAAACATAGTTATATATAATACGCTCGATTGATGCCAGAAAATAAAGTAAAAAAATGTTTTATTTTATATAATTTGATGATTGATTTAATATAAATTTATGAGATAAAAGAACGATATAAATAATTTTCATTTTATCTTACCAAATTTGACCTTTAATAATACGTAATTTTTCGTATGTAATATTATAAATGCTCGTTAATATTTGTAATATCCTTCCGAGTTCCAATTCTAAGACATTTTGAGAGGCAATCTTCTTGTTTCACTAGATCATATTAGCTTGATCGATTTTTTTAAAATACTGAGTCAAATTAAATGAGTCGATCGATTTGTAGGACAATTCTAAAGTCGATCGACTTGTATGATAATTTTCATAGTCACTAATCAATATTAATTTTAAGTTCATTTTATTAATTAGACGATAAATTAAAATTGCTCTATTTTAAACATCAATTTAATTAAATTATATTAAAACAAGAGTTAAAATCGATCGACTTGATCAATTTTCAAAAATTGATCGAATTTTATCATGTTTTTCGATAGTCATCGTTAATTTTTAAAGTCGATCAAATTTTGTCTTTTTTTTTTCTTTTTTTATAGTCACCATTAGTTTTTAAGTTTATTAGTCGAACCAAAGATACTCTAAGGGGGAACGTCGTCGTTTTACGAGACGATTCGTCTTCAAGTTTCAGCAAATTTATCAGAGCAACGAATCGGAGTTTTTTTTTCTTTTGAGTTTTTGCTTTAATGGCGGAAAAGCTTCAAACAGTTAAGGTTTTATATTGTGGAGTTTGCGGTTTACCTGCTGAGTATTGTGAATTTGGATCCGAATTTGAGAAATGCAAACCCTGGTTGATCCAAAATGCACCCGATCTCTACCCGGACCTTGTTAAAGGTTAATACTAAAAACCCTAGAAATTATGATTTTTTTTATATTTTTGATTAGTTCAGCTGTAAAATCAATTAGTTATCAATTTGCTTGTTTTTTTCTTTGTTTTTTTGGTTGATTAGTTTTTTTTTTTGTGCAGATTCTAATTTGAAAGAAGCTGATAAGGTCACTGATCAGCTCCAGTCAACTTCAATCTCGGAAGGTAAAGTTTTTTTTTTTTTTTGAAACATGAGTGTATTGATTTTAATAATTTATTTTTATATAATGTATCTATGGTATCCTATCATATTGTTTTGATGAGTACAATGTTGGAGAGATTGCATTGTTTTCTGTCACATGCCAGCAATTTGAAGGATAAACTTGCAAGAGAAGTAGTGTAGTATAAGGCTTATAGCTACTATGAAAAGGTAGGGTACATGATAAAGTTAGGTAATAAGTGAAGTTAAAATGAGAAAACAAGAATAAGCTAACGATGCGATCACACCGAATTGGTCGTTACATAATGAGACTTTTCGTCAATAAATAACCATATGCTACACTAAAATTTAAGTAACAATCAGAACAAACATTATATTTAAACTAAAACAATACCAACTAAATAGTGCCTCGTTTTCGGTGCTTGGTGTTGTCCATTTTGTCTTGAACCATCTCAAAACCTACTGCCGCTAACGATTAGCTAGCTTACAATACAAAAAGAGGTGATCCACATCCTCACTGGAGCTCTTTACACATATAACACCAACTATCATATGTAATCCTTCTCCTCCTTAAATTTTAACTATTAGGATTGCTCCCATCGTGCCCCCAATGCCTAGCTCGAGTGGCAAAAGGTGGAGGACTTGTGGCTTAGGTCGCAGGTTCAAGCCCCACACCATGCAAAGCGAAGCCCGGCATTTAAGTGGAGAAGGGTACAGGGGCGGGTCCATTATCCACCGAGTTTAGAAGGCTGTGATTGGTCCAAAGGACAGGTCACAAGACGGATTTCTCGGTTATAAAAAAGAAGGATTGCTCCCATTGTTGCCAATCAAGTGAAAAGGTGGCACTATAGGTATCCTAATGGTGTAGGGAGCTCAAGTCATCCCTGATTAAAGGTTTAATGTACTAGGACATTACTAGGAACAATCTACTGTCTCTCCCCCTTCCACCTCTATGAGTCATGGTTCAATGATGTATTCTGATTATAGAACATCTCAATTAAGCTTTGAAATTCTGCTACCTCCAAATCCCAAAGGTCCCTCCTAATTGTAGGTCCAAGGAACACCACACTCTTGTAGTCTTCGTATATGTTGGATTCCGTTGCTTTTGGCTCGTGCTTCTTTCGATCTTTAATGTGAGCCTCACAGTATTATCTCCAGACCATACGTGCTTCCAGAGGTTGATCCTGTTCTTGTTCTCTACCTTGAATGTTGTGTTTCGACTCTCTGTTCCTTCACATTGTTACTCTAAAGCTGCACCTAAAAGGAACAGTTATGCTTTTAGTTGTACAACTTCCTTCTGTGATTGCATATTTATCCATTGTGGCCTTTCTTCGTAGTGCATGCTCCTCTATCCCCAATCTGTGCATCTACTTCTCCAACATAGCTATGTTATAAACACACAAAACTTTCATCCTAAGCTGTCTCTATCTCTTTAAGGAATCCATTGATTACATTGACTTCTTTTCGACAACCCTATGTAACAACTGCCTATTCGACCTAGCGCCACATCCGGTCACTGATGTGGTTGGACTAACTTCTTGACCCCCACTTGTCCATTTTACCCACACTCGTCCATCACACTGGAACCCTTGCTTATAGTCCTCACACCCAGGCGGCGATGTTGTGGAACCTTTTACCCATGTAACAGTATACTCAGGCATCGAATAATGCATGCCTAGATGTCTCAACAAGTTCATTAATGAGTATTCATAAAATTTGATTACTATTTTATTCATGTCCATCAACGTAGCTCATTCTCCTCCTTTGTATGGACTTGAGACTGGCCATACGCTGCAAAAATTGGGGATGTAGAGGAGTCACATAAGAAGAAAACTGTGTGTGTTTTACTCCTTTTGTTGCTACACGTTAGCCTCTTTACCGGCCCCTTTTAATCGCTTTCTGCAACACCTTGCTTTGACATTGCATTATGTCAATGGCCAGGAGAGAGCAGTATTTTTGTCTGAGCTCTGTCAAATGGAATGAATTCTCCTGAACTCCCACAACGGAAGACGTGAAGATTTAAGAAACTTCATCAAATTCCTTTTTGCTCATTTCAACTTCTCATTTCATAGTTTTGACTTGATAGGTATCGAGAACTATGGGTTTGATTTTGATAGTCATTTAGCTACCTTCCAACAAAATGAATCTTGTTCTTGATCTTTTCAATTTGGCAAGTGGTAGAGAACCCTGTTTTGATATTTGATGTGAGTTTCACGCACATCTCATCTACCTTCTCACGAATTGTATTACATTATTAATCTTCTTCATTTCATCTGCATTTCGGGTTCTTTTTGTCTGTTCTTGTAAGATAAATATTTACTTGATGTTTTAAGCCCTTTCTTTCTTGCCTATGGGGCCAATAGTTGTAGGTTAAATTAAGAACTGTAGGCCTAGATTTGGATCTTTTTTGCTTTTTGGATTTCATTTTATCTATCCCCCTTTGCATGTTAAAATTGAATTCTGTTCTTAACATTTCTATTCCTTTTGTTGGGTCAGGTTCTTCTACATCTAAGAAAGAAGAAGTCAAGCGCCTTCCTGGTGGAAAGATTAAAAAGAAAGTAAGAAATTTCCAGCATTTGTCATTTTGTCTAACGTATATTAATCCTTCTTTCAGAATGGCATGGCTCTGTGCCATCCATGTGATATTATAAGCTCTAAGAAAATTTGATAAGTGAAGTTCTTGTAATCCTCCCATTGTATTCATGTACGTGTAAAACTTTTCATTATTGTTCCCTGTCAGCCATCATCTTAAGATTTTAATTTGACCAACATATTATGAATCAGGATCATTCTAATTGAAAAGTTTCTCTTTGCTTTGAGATATTAAGTTACAAATCTTGGTTATATCATTTATATTCAAATATTGGATGGATACTATTCACCTAGTTGAACTAACTTGAAGCTGTTATATTTTGTATGGGTTTTCCCTGCAATGTGAATATGCAAGCGTCCTAAGTAGTTTCTCCTTTCTCAACAGAAGAGGCAGTAGGTAGATATTACAGAAATAAAAAGAGCTCAATCCAATTAGTTTACCAACCACAAAATCAGTACTGGTATCAACTTCGCACATTTCAACTTCCAATTGTCTCTTTATGTCTTTTTAGGTATTATTTCAATCTGGTGTATTCTTCTGCTCCTTCCCCCGCTCCCTCAGGAGAACCTCATAAACAATGGTAACTGAAACCATCATCTGGGCCTAATTCCAACCTGAGTCCTCATTCCTCACTATAATTGAGCAGCTTTTCATATAACATGTCTTTCATTTCATGGCATAGTAATGGAGCCTTATCCATTGGTTTAGCAATGACGTCATGATCCAACAAGATAATGCTGTGAAAGTAAACTCATAAGCAAGTCCACAAGTTGTAAAATTTTCCTGGTTATATTGTAGGATAAACCGGAGATAATTATTGAAAAGGTCACCAGAAACAGACGGAAGAGTATCACTACCATCAAGGGCCTCGAAATCTTTGGTGAGTTGTATATTATCTTGTGTTGTCTCATCTTTTTATCTTTCTGTCTTCCAAGTTGCTACAGCATTTAGCTTTGCTTATTTCGGACATTTTAGGTGTTAAACTAAGTGATGCTTCAAAAAAGCTCGGCAAAAAGTTTGCTACTGGAGCTTCTGTGGTTAAGGTGCGTTAAAGTGTGTGTTTTCTAATTTTTACTCTGATACGAGTTAGATGGGTACCTAACCTGGATTGATGCTTCAGGGCCCGACTGAAAAGGAGCAGATCGATGTTCAAGGGGACATATCCTATGACATTGTGGACTTCATTACAGAAACCTGGCCAGATGTATGTTGTCTCATCTTCTGATTATCGATTTCATATAACGTTAGCTAAAGTTCGTTAGCGTGTTCCTGTTATCAGGTTCCAGAGTCGGCAATATTCTTCATAGAAGACGGAAAAAAGGTTCCAGCTGCATAAACTACAGAGATGACATCCCTGTTCCCAGCAGAGTGTTTCCCAAGCAAATGCTCGTAGCACTGTGTTCGTTCAAATTTGAGGTGAGAATATGTATTGGCTCTATAGATGTGGCTACTATGGCTCCACCCTCTATAATATAAAAAAGCAAAGAAACATGTCGTATTACATAATGTCGTCCATTCTTGGTGAAGGTTCATGTAATCAATCGATCAGACTTGCTTGAGATAGAGGCGTAGTTGTGTTTTGGCATTGGTGAGCACATCCAATCACCAATGGCTTTTGATGTGAAGTCAATTTTGTTGAACCAAAAAAATTACATTTGTAACCCCACCTAGTTTATGTTTCACATGCCTAATTATAATTTTATTAACATTCCTAAGTGTGAATTTACATTCTAAAATTTCCCAAGTTTCAAATATATTACATCAACATGTTTCATAAAGCCACTTTTTTGTCTCAAGAAAGTAATATATTCTCACTACTTAGCAAGAGGATTACATTCTTAACCCCCAACCACGAGTACGTAGCAGAATCAGAATTTTTATTAAAAATAGTTAAATTACAACAAAGTAAAAGCTCAAAAAATTTTAAGGAAAATGTATCATACCTATTTACAAAGCGTAATTTTTCAGCAAAGGAATGTCAATTAACAACTTTTTAACAAGGATAACTCAGGTGATTGATTAACGCTTATTATGAAGATTATTTGTAAATAAATTATCTTATAAATTATATACACCGTCAATGCATAAAACTTTTTACTCATTCCTTCAATAAATCCTTGAGATTAATGTCAATCTTCATAATGAGATTACCTTGATAAAGCTAATAATTGAAGTCCTTAATCAATGATAATTATGATCTTAAACCAAGCATGCGTGCACATATAGCATGATTATTATGGCTACATTTTGAACCTATTTATAGCATGATGATTATTGATTAATTAGCCTCATAATTGTAATCGTTTATATACTTGATCGTCTCCAATAAGGCCAAAAATTAAAGCATATCTTTCTTAATTATCTATACTTTATCTTCTTAAAAGTCTTCAATTCTCAAGAGATATTTGTTAAATAGGGGTAGTTTAGTAAACTAACATTGTAATTACTGTTTTTCTATTCCAATTTCTTTTCTTATCATCAAATATAATTATAAAACAATTTTGTCTTGTATTGATAATTATTTCTTAATATTTTTTTTTTGGGGGGGGGGGGGTTAAATCTAGTGATTTGCGCGTTACAGGACCCATATGAAAGGTGGCGTTCCCAAGTATTTTTTTCTATTTCTAAAAATTCAAATTTAAAATTTTTTATTAAGGATAAACAAGTCTCAATCATTCTGCTACAATTAACGCCATCACTAATCTATGTGGTTAACAGATTTTTCTGTGGCTATATTATTAATTTATGCATAATCTAGATCATCCATTTTGGTATTAATTAGACAGCTATACTTAATAAAATAAATATTAGGAGTAATATTAAAGTTATATTACATGTTGACTATTTTGCACAATATGTCTACTATATTTTGGTAATGTTTTTGCAATTAATTAAAATTATAAAATCAAGAAGTTTTTGGAGTACTGATAATAATAGAATAGGAATAAAGATATACATTACAAATGAAGAAAACATATGCGATTCAAAATTTAGACGTTATATATTTTGAAATAATTATTTAATCATATATGTACTTTTTCGCATTCGATGTCTAAACAATTATACTTGCACTATTGGATCAGGTGTTATTTTGCGACTATATTACATCGTCTGCCACGTAAATAGTTAGAATGAACACATTTTTATTACTTAATTAGCAATATCACCGACATGCTTCTTAGCTTTCGAACAGATTCCAATCTTTTTTATAATGAACGATCATAAGAATACTCGAACTTAGGAATTATATACGCTCTTAATTATGTTATGCTAAATCGTGTGATCATTTTATCAATTTAATTATAGATTTAAGCGTCATTGAATAAAACACACTTTTATTTACTTAATTATCTCTGACGATCGTCATGCAAATAAAAAAATAAAATGTTGTCAATAAATTTCAATTTCATAAATAGTGAAGCCAAGTTGGAGTTTATGGATAAGAATCAATGTGTTGAGAAGATTGGGGACCTAAATATATTTTCATGGTACCTCTTAATGAACTACCATTTTGTCTTCTTTTGGCTATTTGACAAAAAATCATTCAAAAATTTGGAAATTGTCAATCATACTGAATATACAATTTTTGCTTGATGTAGTACTATTTGATTCTTTCCGATAACTGTTGAGGCAGATTCAAAATTTAAAATTTATCTGGTATAATAATTTCTTGCTTATTGTCGAACCATTAAGTCATTTATTGTATGAATTTGCTTAACTCAATAATAACTTTAGTTCAATCTTGTATATATGTATTGAAAATGTACTAAATAATCGTGGCAAGCAACAAATCGTTATAACTTAGAACTTGTAAACTTTAAATTTTAGTAGAAGGGGTAAGAAATATATATGAAAAGTATAAGTTTTTTTTTTTTTTTT
>NC_028648.1:2482108-2562256 GCF_001406875.1 Solanum pennellii
GGGGGGGGGGGGGGGTTGGGGAGGTCATAGGACCTCGCATTCAGGTGTGTATCTAATGGCGATGATGGTTGTGGGTGTCAATCAGAGATGGTCCTAGCTAATGGTAATTATGTGGGTTCGGTGGCCGACATTATATAGTTAATAGTGATGACTAATGATAATTATTATTGTGCTAAGTAACGGTGGTTGTTGTTGATGATGGTAAATAATGACTAGTGATGATGATCATGATCGATTCTAAACACTGTCAACGATGTTTGCTACGGTTGAGGATGGTGGGCTACAAAGGGATGGGTGATGATGGTACCGATGCATGGATTTAAATTTAAAAAATCAATATGTTAATGATATTATGACTATATATAACATATGCGGGTATATGGACATACTTGGGTTGAACCATTGACAAGTGACTGATTGTACTTTTAGTGCTCACAAATATTTTATCTGTATCAAATTATTTTTCGTTCTTTGTAAAAATAGTTACCTCAAAATTATTTGACGTGCATGTTATAGTACATATGTTTCTTTCTCATTTAGACAAATGAGACCACAATTTCACTATTGCACGATCTTTTGTTTATTACTCAGCCCCACTTAAAATCGCTCTGATCTTTTTTTTTTCAAAGATGAATTCAAAACTAAAACTTTTATAAGTTCAAAACATTTTGAAATATATCTTGTAAGTTTATATTTAATTATTTTTTCACACTATAATTATCTTATAAATGATGTAATTATGTAGAAATATACGTAGAGAAATAATAGAGAAGAAAATGTGTTTGTATGCATATACGTTTGTTGTTATCCCTAATTTTCTCTGTATAGTTCTAATTTTATCGAATCTCCACGAAGGGACTTATGTGTTGTGTTTAAAGATGAAGACACATTATTCATTCTATTTATCGAGTAGGAAAGCCAACGAGGTATTTTGTGGATCGTGCTGCCCTTTTATTCTATTATTTCTAATGTTTGAAAATGATATCATGTTATACATTATTGTTGATTCATAATAATAATAATATATTCAAAGATCAATCTTTGCTTGGGATCTCATAGAATATATTGGGTGTATACAATCAACTTTCATATATAGATTTTCAAGATTATCTATGTTTTAAACACGTATATTTAATCCATCGTTGAATTAGAATTTTACGTAAAGATCTTAAAAAACATATCATGTGAGAATAAAATTTTGAATCTGTGTGGCTTTAATTAATCCTATTTTTGGACCATTTTTTTTATTTTATTAAAATAAGTAATTTTTAATCTAATTTAGTAAAAATTTTCATATTGTATTTTTTTATTTTATTAAAATAAGTAATTTCATTTTTTTTATTTTATATAACGTTTTCTCATAAAATATTTTATTTTTTGATGTTTCCTTCAACTTTCCTAACACATTTAATTTCCCTTCTCAAAATGCAATATAGTAATTATTTGCAAATTAATAACTACTAGTATTATTCTCAAATGTAATTTGCTTGATTCTCTAATCAAATCAAAGATTTGTGAAGATTTCATAAGATATTGAATGGATAGTCTTAAAAATTACTTTCACATTCGATAGATTCAACTGAATTTATTTATTTTTTTTGCATAAAATATAGATAAATATAATGGCGTGGGTAGATAAGGCTAAGAACAAATACAATATATATACATTCAACAGGTTTAACTAAATTTAGAAATTTTTTATACAGAATATAAATATGTATGTGTTGACGTTGTTGGATAAGGCCAAGGGCAAATGAAATACATGAGTAATAGGTTCAACTGAATTTAGAACTCTTTTACACAAAATATATATGACGTTTCTAGATAAGGCCAGCGGTAATGCAATATACATTCAATAGATTTAATTGAATCACAAACTCTATTACACATACAAGGATAGGAGCAAATACAATATATATTCAACATAATTTAACTAAATTCAAATTATTTTTGACATAATAAGTTCAAGGGTAAATGCAATATACATTCAACAGGTTCAATTGATCAATCACAAACTCTATTTTTACATATATAAGGCTAAGGGAAAATGTAATATACATTAATCAAATTCAATTTAATTCAAAAGGTTTTATATAAAGATAAATAAATAAATGATGATAATTAGATAACATCAAGGGATAAATGCAATATACATCTAACAGGTTCAACTAAATTCAAAACTCTTTTACACATGTATAAATATATGTTGACATGTTAGATAAGGCTAAGAGCGTACGCAATATACATTCATCTGAAGTCAAAATTTTTAACACAAAAAAACATATGTTACGTTGACGTGATTAGATAAGACTAAGGGCAAATACAGTATTAATTCAACAGGTTCAACTGAATCGAGCACTCGTTCACCCTCTATATATACCTTTATATCACTCTCTCTTTCCTTCACCAAATTATATTCATACTTCTTTCCTTCACATTCTTCTTTCTTCTTTCCCCATACATATTTTTAAAATGTCTAATTTAGGAAAATTAAAGACATTGAATCCTTCAATTCCTCAAGAAATTTTTTCCCTTAATATTTCATTTAAACTTAGTACAAATTTAGATGAAATTAAAGAATCTTCAAAAGATTTTGGAAAAATTATTCAAAATATATTACCAGCTGCTGTTCTTTATCCTTCTTGTGTTAATGACATAATTGACCTCATACAATTTTCTTATGACCTTTCTGTCCCTTTTCATGTAGCAGCCAAAGGTCATGGACATTCCATTAGGGGACAAGCCATGGCACAAAATGGGGTAATTGTGGAAATGAATTCTTTAAATAATAATAATAATGACAATTGTGGAATTAGGGTTTCTTGGGATTCGGATTTAGGGTTTTACGCAGATGTTGGAGGTGAACAATTATGGATCAATGTTCTTAATGCCACCCTAAAGCATGGCCTAGCACCTATCTCGTGGACAGATTATTTGTACCTCACAGTTGGTGGTACTCTCTCTAATGCCGGAATTAGTGGCCAAATTTTCCGATATGGTCCTCAAATAAGTAATGTTCATGAGATGGACGTTATTACAGGTAAAATTTATAAAGCACATGAATTATATTTCTATATAATAATGACTTACAACTTAGTCGTATCAGTGAAAGTCTCAATTCTAACCATACAAGTAATTACATGCATTATTTTAAGAAAATATTCTTTTTTTCCCCAACATTATTAACATTTCATATGATGATATGTCACCTTATAGTAAAATATAAGTCAGAAAAAAAAAACTATAGTTATTTTTCTAGTGTATGCATGACTAATATACTAGTTTATATATGAATTTCCCCAAATCATACAATTTATTTGAGGAATCATATTTTTTTATGTGATAATAATATAATTAAATGATTGTTTATTCAATATTTTATTTTTTGTTCTTATTTGATGTTTGGTTTCAGGTAAAGGGGATTTAATGACTTGCTCCAAAGATGTGAACTCAGAATTGTTTTTTGGAGTTTTAGGAGGTTTGGGACAGTTTGGAATAATAACTAGGGCAAGAATTGTCTTGGATAGAGCACCAACAAGAGTAAGTACGACGGTATTTGACTGAATACGAAATTTATAAATAGAAAAAAAAATTTGAGTCGGTGAATCCTAGTCACCGTCTTTATATATAGTGTTTACTTGTATGTTTTTCTGGACGCGTCTTATATATATACTGTTTTCGAATAACTTTCGAACAACAACTAAGAGATCCATTCGAGCAACCTAGCCTCTAAATAAACACACTTATCTAAGTTAAATTATTTCTAAATATTAAAATATGCGTCGTTTTTCTCTAAACATATAAAAAAAAAGAGTGTTATATAAAATAGAACAGATAAATATTAGTTTAAACTTCTATTTCTTACCTATGCAAATGTATAATTATGAATTTTTTTTTTCTTGTAGGTGAAATGGGTGAGAATGTTATATGATGATTTTTCAAAATTCACAAAAGATCAAGAATATCTTATTTCAATTCATAATAATAGATTGGATTATGTTGAAGGCTCTCTAATAATGGAACAAAGCTCTCTAAATAATTGGAGATCTTCATTTTATTCACCTTCCAATCAAACCAAAATTATTTCATTATTATCTCAAAATAAAATTATGTATTGCTTGGAAATGGTGAAGTATTATGATGATCACACTGCTAAAACTATTGATGAGGTATGTACCAATACATATTTTCGTCCTCGATTTACGTAATTCACTTTTCTTTTTAATCCGTTAGAAAAATGATGTTTTTCTATATGTCAATATTATAATCTTATTTCAGATTACAAATTCAAAAGTCTTTCTTTATTTCTTTAGCATTATGTAATCTGTCAAAGTGCACATCATATTGATTAGGATAAAGAGAGTATAACTTAGTAATGTTACATTAAAATTCATCATATAACATACAAGTAAACACATAAAATAACATAAAAGATCTGTTTATCTTATATATACATTATAATTTTCTGACGATACGTTTTGTCCTTCTAATATTTAAACTTTGTATATATATATATATATATATATATAGGAATTGAAGAAGTTAGTACAAGGATTGAACTATTTGGGTGGATTTATGTACAAGAAAGATGTGACTTTTGTTGAATTTTTGAATAGAGTAAGAAAAGGACAAATAGAGTTAGAATTAAAAGGAATGTGGGATGTTCCACATCCATGGCTCAATTTGTTTGTACCTAAGTCCAACATCATGCAATTTAATGCTGCTGTTTTTGAAGACATCATTATCAGACAAAACAAACCAACAGGACCCATCCTTGTCTACCCAACAACCAGGAAAAGGTAACCCCCCCCCCCCCACTTAATATATATATAGATAAGATAATCTGTTGTGTTGTATAAATCATTCTGCATTTTTACGTAGAACATAAAGAAGAGTCACACTTCAAAGAGTATGCATGTGAAGTAGATAATTTATTCTAATACTTAGCTTTCAAGAGTTGAATCCTATCCAATTCGTTTCGTAGTCGTCGATCGTAGCTTATTGGTCATGAAGCGTAACGTAGACAACTTACATAGCTCAAACTCATGATCTATAAGTGACTTACCATTTATAGAGATAATAAGTATTCTCTCTGTCCACTGTTCTTTGTCATGGTTCCTATTTTTAGAGTCAAATTATAAGAACTTTGATTAACATTTTAAGATGTATTTTTTTCATCGTATTGATATGCAAAAAAATGCAATTTATAGTATTTTTCATATAGTTTTTGAATATGTAAATTTTTTGCTTAAAATGTCGAATTAATATTGTCATCTAATTTAACTTTGAAAATTAGTCAAATTGATTTTCGAAAAGCACAACATGACAAAAAAGTAAACAGAGGGAGTAATATACAGATTTTGTTTAATTTATATACATATATAGTATTATTTTTAAAAAAGAACTACACTATCAAATCATATTTTTTATATCATTGTCTTTAAGAATACATATTTTATTATTAAGGAAGGAATATTGATAGATATCTTTTGAATAACATGATGATAATATAAGAATTTATTTACATTGCACTCTTAAATAATCAGGTCAGATTTTACCTATTGTATAATGTTAATATATTTTCAAGGAGTGGAGTTAAAATTTAGCTTTTGAATTCGACAGAATTCAATAAATCTAAATTAAATTTTATACTGATAACGTATATAACTTATAATGCAGGTGGGATGGTAAAATGTCAGCAATAATACCAGAGGAGGATATATTTTATATTGTTGGATTTTTACATTCTTCAAGTGGAAATAATGAATGCAAGATTTTAGATGATCAAAATAAAGAAATTTTGAATTATTGTGACAAAGTTGGCCTCAATATAAAGCAATATCTTCCACATTATAATACAAAAGAAGATTGGATCAAACATTTTGGCAAAAAATGGCATATATTTCAACAAAGAAAAACTCAGTTTGATCCAAAAAAGATTTTATCACCTGGACAAAATATTTTTAATTAGTAGTTTATATATATATATATATATTTAAAATAGTGATGTTTTTTTTTTATTGTTTTAGTTGATATGTATATTTTTATGTTGTATGGACAATAAACTATATATGTAATGCTTTCTAGTTTTTATTCTCTCTTCATCGTTCAATATATATTTTATTGCTAATTCAAATTCGCATCATGTAAAGTCCATTTAAGAAAAAAAAGGCTTCTTAACAGTATTTTTTTTGTGCTTAAAACTCAAACTCAATTATTTTTTTTTTACAAAAAAGAACTATATATGAATCACTATATTTTATGGATTAACAAGATTTAACAAACTGTTGAAAGTAGAACCTTTAAAATTCTTAAATGGCCAAACCTTAATAAAAATATTAATTTATACAGAGTGTGATTATCTTTATTCTAAAAAGGGAAAATTACGCGATAAAGTAAACTTATACTATTTAATTACTCATCATAACTATAGTTTGCTATTATATCATTTCCGACTAACATTATACATTAATTACGTGGGCTGACTTCGAATTTGTATAATTAGTCATGTTTGTATATGTATAATTCGCCAGAGTATACAAATACATATGTATAATATATAATTATTTAACCTGTATACATATACAAATTACCTCTCTCCCACTCTCTGCCCTCTCTCACTCGCCTATCTCCTCCCTCTCCCAATCTTGCTTTCCCTATATACAAATGTATATGTATAATAAACAATTATATACATATACATTTCACATCTCTCCCACTTTCTGCCCTCTCTCTATAGCCTCTCGCCTCCCTCTCCCAGTCTCACTCCCCTCTCTCGTCCCTCTCTCTCTCTTGCCATATATACAAATACATATGTATAATATACAATTATCTAACCAATATACATATACAATTCACCTTTGTCCTACTTTTTCCCCTTTCTCTCGCCTCTCTCCTCTCTCTCACAGTCTCGATCGCATCTCTCCTTCATATAACATGTAGCTAAAAATTTTAATTATCAAACTATAGCTATAGAGAATAATTAATTATTTTTAAGTGGCTATATGTGAAAGTTTCCCAAATATGTTTATTTCATTCTTTTACCAAATGATTATGTTACTGGACCGAGGCCCATCCTGATATGGGCTGATTGTCACTTGCTAATTTTGGCCCAATTAGATGCTTAAAATACATAAAATATACACAAAAGTGTCACATAAGATACTGATTTGTAATATGAGTGACATAGACCATTTTCTATAATAGCATTTACTAAAAGACATTCAAAAGAAATTAATTTTGAATATACCCAAATTGCCCCTTGGTCGGCAAGCAACCATGTCGACGAAGAGTTGCTTGTGTAGCCTCTTATATATATATTAGTAAATAATAGAAATTTAGTGTATATATATGCGATACAATTCTTAACTATATATTATGATAAATAGAAGATATTGAATGTAAAATCCTTTCTTCAAAAGAAAAGTAAAACGTCACAACTCACGAAAAAGATCATTCGTCAATAATCAAAAGTCATCATTTTTTAACTCATTAAAATGTTGATTCTTCTCCTTTCACACTACCATGAGATTTTTGTCCGACGTTTATAACGAAAATCACTTCAAAATTCTAATAGAATAATTATCCTTAGGCAAATGAGTGTACTTATAATATGAACAAAATTTTCTATGTTCATAAAGGCCCATTGGAAAAAGAAAGAAAGTCATAGGATTTAATTAGTCAAAATTCATACTATATGGAAAATAAAGAAAAAATGAGAAACTCCAAGGTCATAAGAAGACTATTATTAGTTAAAAAAAAAATATAAAAGTACATCAAATAAAATTTAAATAAAAACTTCTATTCTCACTTGACTAGAATTTCATACTGTTACATTTGTGGACTTTGACCACTACTTAAAAAGCAAAAAAATTGGATCAAGAGTGTTACTCTTTTTTAGAAAAAATTCATATTTTTCTTCTACGCGTTATTTACTGATTGATTAATTTATATTCTATAGTATAAAGCTTATTAAAATGAAAAATGTTCCTTATAAAAGGTTTATTTATTCTTAAAATTGAATTTTAAATTTCTAATCAAGGATAGTAAAATCTGATATTCGTTTGATGATATTCAAGAACCTTCACCTCTGAAGAATTGTTATCTTATATTACTTTCTTCTTTTGGTATGATCTTTTTCGTTTCCTTTTTATAACACTTTTTAAACTTAATATTATACTATTCTCTAAGCTGATCGAAAATAATTTGTGCATGAAATTTTTTATTTTTTTGAAATAAAATTTATATAAACTTGAAACAAATTTAATTTCTTCGAATCAATTTATCACTCAATTGCAATTACTTTTGTCATCGATTTTCTACATCAATACAAAATGAAACCACCTAACAACATTTTTTCAAGTTACTATTCCTACTTTATAGTTATCTTTTTTATGATTTGATAGCAGAAAATATTTTCTACGTTATTTCTCAAATCTACAATCTTTTAGTTATATGATAATAATTTTATTGGTGACCTCAAAGCTTCCCTTTCAGAGTGTACTTCCTAAGTTTGGGAAACTTACATAAATATAGTATAATAAAAAATTATTTATTATTTATAGCAATAATATTTTTTTTCACTTGATCATTTTTAATTTATTTATAATACAAGTTTAATAATATTACAAAAAAATAATTTATTATTCACGTATAATACAAGTTTTAATGATCGATAATACATTTATCACACATTTCAATACACTTATAACACAATGTGACAATTTTTTACCAAACAAACATAATATGTTTCAAAAACAATTATGATTCAAATATATTGAATACATAATTCACTTTTAGTACATATTACAGATTTATTACAATATTGCTATAAATGATAATAAACAAAAAGTATTGCTAAATTTAGTAATTATTTTTTAAAATTAATTTATGTAATTTTTCCTTCTAAGTTTTTGTATACGTAAAAAAAATATATTTCTATCTGATATTTTCTAAGTTTTTGTATACATCAAAAAAATATTTCATTTTTCTATTTAAAATTTCGTTTCCAATCAAATATTGTAATATAAAATGAAATTTTGATAATGAGTTCTAATTTCTAACTACCAAGTCTACTTTATTAGTCAACTCATAGAATCAATTATTTAATATTTCTAAAGTTCCTAATATAATAATCCCACTTGTAACTTAACAATTAACTTAGAAAAACAAACTTTTTTCCTAAAAAAATTCACAAAACAAACAATGTTAATTGATCAAAATTTTCACACATCTTCTTCCTCATCAAGTGAATATTCATCACTTTTTCTCAATGTTGCAAAAACAACACATGAAAATCAAACATTAACACGATTCCCGAAAATAGAAGGCGAAGACGATGTAATAAGACAAGCATATCTTGCTGTCATATCATCGTCCTCGCCTTCTTCATCATCTCGTGGACAAATTCAAGAGAATTTGACACGAGATCATCGATTAGTAACACGAAATATGACAGCATTTACAAGGTTTAGATCAACCAATAATTATGCATCAATAGGTGCAACAAGTTCATATAGACAAAACATGTTGAAAAGGTCTATTACATTTTTCAAGAACTTGTATACGATTAATAGACAAGAAGGTATTCAAGTGAATCGCGCGATGAGTACACAAGTTCATCACATGATCTCAGAGAGAAGAAGACGCGAAAAGCTTAACGAGAACTTTCAACATCTAAGATCTTTGCTCCCTCCTGGAACTAAGGTATGGTTTTTTTAGTTTCGATCAGTAGAAGGGACGACTTTGTCTCCCCGAAAGTACCTAGAAGGTAGTGTGTTACATTGGAAGTCATGTCCACTAATAACCATAACTATAGTTTTTTTTAGTAGACTCAGTTATAAATATCCATCAAAAAATAAATGTTATCATCTAAAAGCTTTTATTTTTATTTTTCTTTTTATTATATTGTATTTTCAATACTTTTTATTACACCAAGCTAGATTCTAAAAAAGGCCTACCACATAAAAAGTATGAAAATTGAAATCCTAACATTTATCTGTTCTAATACCATATTGTTTATGTTACTGATCGTTCTATCTAAAAAGTTTTAGTTATTAATTAGAAAGAACACTTGTTTATTTACTTAATCATATCTTTAACACACTACTCACACGCGAACATGACTTTTGAAAAAAAAACAAGCACGTATAAATTCTAAGAATTGAACTCATGACCTTGCTTTAATATTATATCGTATTATGTGACTTTTTGGTCTAAAAACTTAAGTTCTTATCGAAAATGCATATTTATTTACTTAATTATATCTTCGAACATTTCAGAAGGACAAAGCATCAGTTCTTGCTAGTACTACAGAGTACTTAAGTGTTAGGATATACTATTAACCATGCGTTTTGATATAGTATTAATATTGAACAATTGTTTATTTATTTATTCAATTCAATAAAGTGTTACATTAAATAGATCAATTGTCATATATGTGTCCTTAACTTATATAGTAGATGATTTGGTGTATAGAGTTTAAGCTTATACACAGAAGATTAAATCATCAGTTCTTATAAGTTAAAATTTATAGTTCACAATCATAGATGGAAATTTGGACAAAATCATCAGAAAGATTGTAGCACGAGATTAAATGTAATTTATCTTGATTATGAGAATGGCATAGTTCTAACTTCTCGTGCTAGTGCATTTGGTATGTATTGAACGGGACCAAGCAGAGATAGTTGTTTTAGACTGACTGATAAAAACATATTCTCTAAACTATTAAATGTACTTATATTCTTAATCTTGATATAACGATTATGATCTGTATATATTATTTATCATTTTGATTTATTAAAAGGTGAGATTCTGAGATGGGTCAATATGCCTGGTAAATTGGATGATAATAATATATATTGGTGAAATAATTAGTTAGTTGATGGAATCCATGTCTCAGTATAGAGATTGATGATACACCTTTTATGAGAAGCTTGTAAGTTTTCATGTGTAAACCCGGCCGGTAGATTTATGAATCTGGCACATGAAATAAGTTAAGTATTGCTCTAAAAGAATTTAATCATTGAATTAAATTCGTCAGTAATTTAATTTATTGATTAGTATCGGTAATCTTAACATGGGGAATCAAATAAGTGTTTAGTGGTGAATTTCGAAATAAATAGAGGAGTTCAATTACGAATTTTTAGTGGAATGATTTGTAATTTATTATGGTAAGAATAATTCAAATTAATTATTTAGAATTATTTCCATAATAGGAAGCCTCAGTAATAAATTCTGTGGTCCCTCCAGTGCCCAATCTAACTAGAACTCAGAATCCTATTTTTTAGTAGAAGATGGAAAAGAAACGTGTGTTTCAAGTTCTTGAAGAAAAAGGATTTGTTTTTCTTCTCCTCTTTGGACTAGGAAGACATCTCTATAAATAGGGATTTTTCTAACCTAGATTTGATTAGAGAATTCTATACAATGCTTGCCCACCCAAGTATTGAGAGAGTTCAATTGTTGATTGGGATCACTGTAGAAGACTATAGAACTGGAGTTGGATTTACTTCAAGATATCTGCACACGCTTCAAGAGGTAATCCTGAGTTAATTTTCAGCATACTTTGTATGTGATAACTATTTGTGATTGTTATTTATATTCATGCAAGATGTATGATTCTGGAATGCTTCCGCTGTGTATGCTATTTTCCAACAATTGGTATCAGAGCCATACTTGCATCTTTATACATAACCTAAAATATGCATATGTGAAATTATATGTATGATTCGTGATTGTGAATTTTGTTTTATCACGAAAAGGACAGAACGGATAAAAACTTGATTTGATTTGTTTTTGTTAAATGCATACGGTAATAGTTACTTATGAAAATTGATTTGTAAGATTTGATAATATTTTCATATTGTCATGCACGGTGTTCTTCGATGGATAATTTCAAGAGAAATTTTGATAGCTGCACCGATCAATTTTTTTTTGTTGTCTTGTGGCAGCACTTATGTGCAATTGTATATATCAGATTTGTGTTATGGCAAGGCCAAAGAGAAGCATACCACGCCATGGCAGCAATACATGATTGCATGTGTGATTTATGTCTCGATTATGTGGCTGTTTTTGATATAATAAAAAAAAAGTTAATTTTTTTTTGGCTCACATGTTTTAATATAGAGAGAAACTTTTGATTTTGTACGACTAAAACAAAATAGTATGGCTGTAGTTTTCTTGTTCACATTATAGGCAGCCATAATTTTTTTTAATCAAAAGGTGTATTATTGAATATATATGAGATGGTACATGGAATGTACGAAGATTTGGTGTGCGTATATTTTCTTTCTGGAAATTTTTTTGTATGAATTTGGAAGAAAATAAATGGTGATGAGTAAATTTTTTACCAAGATTAAATATTAATAAAGTATTAAGTTTATGTGTTGGCTTAGACCTTCCTCCCCATCGGATGAATTTAATACAAGTCATTACGTATTTAATCGCTAGTTTGACAATTTGTATTAACTCTCCTAAACTGAGTAATATATGATTGGATCAATGCAACTAGAGGATTTTCACTTGACTTAAAGTAACAGTAGACTCTCCAACTGAGTTAGGTCTGTATAAGTTTATAAAGTGAATAATCGGTCATTATATATGTATATTGTATGAATAGTTCTCCAATCCCAACGATTGGCTATTTAAGATGCATGAATGTATATGTATATCATGAGTTTGAATGTAAATATTCAATGTTATATGACTATGTTATTGATCTATTGTAACTATTTCTTTAATCTCAGATTCAACATGTCTCCTTTTAATCCCATTAGTACTATTTTGGGTCAAAACAAACTAGAGGGTTCTAACTATGTTGACTGGAGGAGAAATCTTGACATTGTGTTAACTGCTGAAGAATATAAGTTTGTGCTTCATGAGGAATGTCCATTGAAACCAAATGATCAGTCTAGTGATGAGGATAAGTTAGCTTATCAGAAATGGCGCAAAGCTGATGAGATGGCGCGATGTTACATTATGGCTTCAATGTCAAATGTTTTGCAACATCAACATCAAGCTATGTTGTCTGCTTTTGAAATTCTGGAGAATCTCAAACAAATGTTTGGAGACCAGGGTCGATCAGCTAAGCAGACTGCCATGAGAACTCTCATGAACACTAAGATGGTTGAGGGCACCCCTGTAAGAGACCATGTTCTGAAGATGATAGGTCTTCTGAATGAACTAGAGGTTTTGGGGGCTGAAATTGACAATGACTCCCAAGTTGAGATGATATTGCAGTCTCTGCCTGATAGTTTTCAACAATTTTGCCTAAATTATAATATGAATAAGATGAGTCTATCTTTGGCACAATTGTTGAATGAGCTACAGGCGGCAGAGACTCTTGTCAAAAAACATGCACCATCAATGGCACTTAATGTTGAGAAAGGTTCTACTTCTAAACCGCAAGGTGGACAGAAGAAGAAAAAGTCTCACAAAGCTAAGGCAACTGCACCTCCAACTGGGGGAGTGAAAAAGCCTAAGGGTAAGTGTTTTCATTGCAAGATGTCAGGTCATTGGAAGGCACATTGTCCAGATTTCTTAGCCAAGAAGAAAAACAAACCAGGTAACTCACTTTCACTTGTCGTTGAAACATTTTTAGCGGCTGTTTCTACCACTTCATGGTGTGTAGATTCAGGAGCCACTGATCATATCTGCACTACTATGCAGGGGTTTCAAGAAACGCGCAAGCTGATTAGAGGTGAAGTTAGCATTTTTCAAGCAGATGGCTCTGCAGCTCCAGTTTTAGCATTAGGAAATATTACTTTTTCGTTTGATAGTGGTAGAGTTTTAATTTTAAAAGACGTTCTATATGCACCTGCTGTTAGAAGAAATTTGATTTCAGTTTCTAAAGTTTTGAGAGATGGTTATGATGTTAGTTTTTCTGATAACGGTTGTGTTATTAGTTATAATAAACATCTTGTCTCTACTGGTACATTGATTGATGGTCTTTTTATTATTAATGTCTCTCCAGAACTGCAACAAATCGTAGAATTGAATAATGTTAACCTTTCAAGTAAAAGAAAACGTTCTTCTGATTTTAATGAGACTTATCTATGGCACTTGCGTCTATGTCATATAAATCTAGATAGGATTTCAAGGTTGGTTCGAGATGGACCTTTAGGTTCATTAAAAGTGGAGGCACTACCAACATGTGAATCTTGTTTAGAAGGAAAAATGACTAAGAGACCTTTTCCCTCAAAAGGAAATAGAGTCAATGATAAACTAGAGTTAATTCATTCTGATTTGTGTGGCCCAATGAACATTCAAGCAAGAGGTGGGTATGAGTACTTCGTGACCTTCATTGATGACTACTCAAAATATGGATATATATATTTGTTGCGCCGTAAGTCTGAATGCTTTGACAAATTCAAAGAGTTTAAGGCTGAAACAGAGAAACGACATGGAATATATATCAAGTCATTGCGATCTGATCGTGGTGGCGAATACCTCTCTAATGATTTTATTAGTTACTTATCAGAACAAGGAATTACATCTCAAATGTCTGCACCTAGAACGCCACAACAAAATGGTGTAGCAGAAAGAAGAAACAGAACTCTTTTAGAAATGGTTAGATCAATGATGAGTTACTCTGATTTGCCGCATTCGTTTTGGGGATATGCCATAGAAACTGCAAATTACATTCTGAACTTAGTTCCTTCTAAATCTGTTCCTTTGACACCCATTGAACTGTGGACTGGGCACAAACCTAGTTTGAGACATATTCGGGTTTGGGGATGTCCAGCACATGTATTAAAAGGGAAGGCAGAAAAATTGGAACCTAAAACAGAAGTATGTGTTTTTATTGGATACCCTAAAGGAACGAAAGGTGGTATGTTTTATAATCCTAAAGAAAAGAAGGTCATTGTGTCTACCAATGCCAAGTTTCTGGAAACGGATTTTTTAACAAACCATATTCCTAGAAGTAAACTAGTTTTACAGGAATTGAGCAAAGAGAAAACAAATCAATCTACTGAAAATAATGAAAACCAAATTCAAACCCCACATGTTAGAGTTAACATACCATTGCATTATAAAAGTGGGAGAGATGTTAACAAACATAAAATTCTGCAAGTACAAGATCTTGAAAATTCATTGCATCAAGGTAGTGGGAGTAATAGTGAGCAGATTGCATTAGAGGAAGAAGTTGTTGATATCTCTGCACCGCAAGATACTGAAGATAACATGGAAACTCAAGATCCTAAAAATGATGTGGTTCCACCACAAGATCATAATAATGCAAATCTCTCTGAACCTACCCCTGCAACTGTAGTGTCTCGTCGTAGTGGGAGAGTGATAAGAAAACCACTTCGGTATGCACTCTTGGGAGAGTCTTTTGACAGAATCCCTGAAGAGTCAAATACCGAGCCTGTGAATTACGACGAAGCACTACAAGATAAAGATGCAGAAAAATGGATTGTTGCTATGAAATCAGAAATGGAGTCTATGTACTCTAACAAAGTCTGGGATCTTGTAGAACCACCTGTAGATGGAGTCAAACCCATTGGATGCAAGTGGATATATAAGAAAAAGAGAGGAGTAGATGGACAAGTGCAAACTTACAAAGCTAGACTTGTTGCAAAAGGGTTTACTCAGAAAGAAGGGATCGACTATGAGGAAACTTTTTCGCCAGTAGTCATGCTTAAGTCTATTAGAATTCTCTTATCCATTGCTGCTCATTATGATTATGAGATTTGGCAAATGGATGTCAAGACAGCTTTCCTTAATGGAAGTCTTGATGAAAGCATATTTATGCGACAACCAGATGGTTTCATAGAAAAAGGAAAAGAACACATGTTGTGCAAGCTTAAAAGATCTATTTATGGATTAAAGCAAGCTTCTAGGGCATGGAACACTTGCTTCGACACTGCAGTCAAGTCTTTTGGTTTTGGGCAATGTCTTGATGAGTCTTGTGTGTACAAAAAGAGGAATGGGTGTTAGAGTTGTAGGTGCATGGTTATGAGTCTAAGTGGGAAATTGTTAGGATATACTATTAACCATGCGTTTTGATATAGTATTAATATTGAACAATTGTTTATTTATTTATTCAATTCAATAAAGTGTTACATTAAATAGATCAATTGTCATATATGTGTCCTTAACTTATATAGTAGATGATTTGGTGTATAGAGTTTAAGCTTATACACAGAAGATTAAATCATCAGTTCTTATAAGTTAAAATTTATAGTTCACAATCATAGATGGAAATTTGGACAAAATCATCAGAAAGATTGTAGCACGAGATTAAATGTAATTTATCTTGATTATGAGAATGGCATAGTTCTAACTTCTCGTGCTAGTGCATTTGGTATGTATTGAACGGGACCAAGCAGAGATAGTTGTTTTAGACTGACTGATAAAAACATATTCTCTAAACTATTAAATGTACTTATATTCTTAATCTTGATATAACGATTATGATCTGTATATATTATTTATCATTTTGATTTATTAAAAGGTGAGATTCTGAGATGGGTCAATATGCCTGGTAAATTGGATGATAATAATATATATTGGTGAAATAATTAGTTAGTTGATGGAATCCATGTCTCAGTATAGAGATTGATGATACACCTTTTATGAGAAGCTTGTAAGTTTTCATGTGTAAACCCGGCCGGTAGATTTATGAATCTGGCACATGAAATAAGTTAAGTATTGCTCTAAAAGAATTTAATCATTGAATTAAATTCGTCAGTAATTTAATTTATTGATTAGTATCGGTAATCTTAACATAGGGAATCAAATAAGTGTTTAGTGGTGAATTTCGAAATAAATAGAGGAGTTCAATTACGAATTTTTAGTGGAATGATTTGTAATTTATTATGGTAAGAATAATTTAAATTAATTATTTAGAATTATTTCCATAATAGGAAGCCTCAGTAATAAATTCTGTGGTCCCTCCAGTGCCCAATTTAACTAGAACTCAGAATCCTATTTTCTAGTAGAAGATGGAAAAGTAGCGTTCTTTTTCTTTGGAGGAAAACGTGTGTTTTCAAGTTCTCCTAAAAGAAAAAGAATTGGTTTTTCCTCTCCTCTTTGGACTAGGAAGACATCTCCTAAAAGGAAAAGAATTGGTTTTTCCTCTCCTCTTTGGACTAGGAAGACATCTCCTAAAAGAAAAAGAATTGGTTTTTCCTCTCCTCTTTGGACTAGGAAGACATCTCTATAAATAGGGATTTTTCTAACCTAGATTTGATTAGAGAATTCTATACAATACTTGCCCACCCAAGTATTGAGAGAGTTCAATTGTTGATTGGGATCACTGTAGAAGACTATAGAACTGGAGTTGGATTTACTTCAAGATATCTGCACACGCTTCAAGAGGTAATCCTGAGTTAATTTTCAGCATACTTTGTATGTGATAACTATTTGTGATTGTTATTTATATTCATGCAAGATGTATGATTCTGGAATGCTTCCGCTGTGTATGCTATTTTCCAACAATTGGTATCAGAGCCATACTTGCATCTTTATACATAACCTAAAATATGCATATGTGAAATTATATGTATGATTCGTGATTGTGAATTTTGTTTTATCACGAAAAGGACAGAACGGATAAAAACTTGATTTGATTTGTTTTTGTTAAATGCATACGGTAATAGTTACTTATGAAAATTGATTTGTAAGATTTGATAATATTTTCATATTGTCATGCACGGTGTTCTTCGATGGATAATTTCAAGAGAAATTTTGATAGCTGCACCGATCAATTTTTTTTTGTTGTCTTGTGGCAGCACTTATGTGCAATTGTATATATCAGATTTGTGTTATGGCAAGGCCAAAGAGAAGCATACCACGCCATGGCAGCAATACATGATTGCATGTGTGATTTATGTCTCGATTATGTGGCTGTTTTTGATATAATAAAAAAAAAGTTAATTTTTTTTTGGCTCACATGTTTTAATATAGAGAGAAACTTTTGATTTTGTACGACTAAAACAAAATAGTATGGCTGTAGTTTTCTTGTTCACATTATAGGCAGCCATAATTTTTTTTAATCAAAAGGTGTATTATTGAATATATATGAGATGGTACATGGAATGTACGAAGATTTGGTGTGCGTATATTTTCTTTCTGGAAATTTTTTTGTATGAATTTGGAAGAAAATAAATGGTGATGAGTAAATTTTTTACCAAGATTAAATATTAATGAAGTATTAAGTTTATGTGTTGGCTTAGACCTTCCTCCCCATCGGATGAATTTAATACAAGTCATTACGTATTTAATCGCTAGTTTGACAATTTGATTTAACTCTCCTAAACTGAGTAATATATGATTGGATCAATGCAACTAGAGGATTTTCACTTGACTTAAAGTAACAGTAGACTCTCCAACTGAGTTAGGTCTGTATAAGTTTATAAAGTGAATAATCGGTCATTATATATGTATATTGTATGAATAGTTCTCCAATCCCAACGATTGGCTATTTAAGATGCATGAATGTATATGTATATCATGAGTTTGAATGTAAATATTCAATGTTATATGACTATGTTATTGATCTATTGTAACTATTTCTTTAATCTCAGATTCAACATGTCTCCTTTTAATCCCATTAGTACTATTTTGGGTCAAAACAAACTAGAGGGTTCTAACTATGTTGACTGGAGGAGAAATCTTGACATTGTGTTAACTGCTGAAGAATATAAGTTTGTGCTTCATGAGGAATGTCCATTGAAACCAAATGATCAGTCTAGTGATGAGGATAAGCTAGCTTATCAGAAATGGCGCAAAGCTGATGAGATGGCGCGATGTTACATTATGGCTTCAATGTCAAATGTTTTGCAACATCAACATCAAGCTATGTTGTCTGCTTTTGAAATTCTGGAGAATCTCAAACAAATGTTTGGAGACCAGGGTCGATCAGCTAAGCAGACTGCCATGAGAACTCTCATGAACACTAAGATGGTTGAGGGCACCCCTGTAAGAGACCATGTTCTGAAGATGATAGGTCTTCTGAATGAACTAGAGGTTTTGGGGGCTGAAATTGACAATGACTCCCAAGTTGAGATGATATTGCAGTCTCTGCCTGATAGTTTTCAACAATTTTGCCTAAATTATAATATGAATAAGATGAGTCTATCTTTGGCACAATTGTTGAATGAGCTACAGGCGGCAGAGACCCTTGTCAAAAAACATGCACCATCAATGGCACTTAATGTTGAGAAAGGTTCTACTTCTAAACCGCAAGGTGGACAGAAGAAGAAAAAGTCTCACAAAGCTAAGGCAACTGCACCTCCAACTGGGGGAGTGAAAAAGCCTAAGGGTAAGTGTTTTCATTGCAAGATGTCAGGTCATTGGAAGGCACATTGTCCAGATTTCTTAGCCAAGAAGAAAAACAAACCAGGTAACTCACTTTCACTTGTCGTTGAAACATTTTTAGCGGCTGTTTCTACCACTTCATGGTGTGTAGATTCAGGAGCCACTGATCATATCTGCACTACTATGCAGGGGTTTCAAGAAACGCGCAAGCTGATTAGAGGTGAAGTTAGCGTTTTTCAAGCAGATGGCTCTGCAGCTCCAGTTTTAGCATTAGGAAATATTACTTTTTCGTTTGATAGTGGTAGAGTTTTAATTTTAAAAGACGTTCTATATGCACCTGCTGTTAGAAGAAATTTGATTTCAGTTTCTAAAGTTTTGAGAGATGGTTATGATGTTAGTTTTTCTGATAACGGTTGTGTTATTAGTTATAATAAACATCTTGTCTCTACTGGTACATTGATTGATGGTCTTTTTATTATTAATGTCTCTCCAGAACTGCAACAAATCGTAGAATTGAATAATGTTAACCTTTCAAGTAAAAGAAAACGTTCTTCTGATTTTAATGAGACTTATCTATGGCACTTGCGTCTATGTCATATAAATCTAGATAGGATTTCAAGGTTGGTTCGAGATGGACCTTTAGGTTCATTAAAAGTGGAGGCACTACCAACATGTGAATCTTGTTTAGAAGGAAAAATGACTAAGAGACCTTTTCCCTCAAAAGGAAATAGAGTCAATGATAAACTAGAGTTAATTCATTCTGATTTGTGTGGCCCAATGAACATTCAAGCAAGAGGTGGGTATGAGTACTTCGTGACCTTCATTGATGACTACTCAAAATATGGATATATATATTTGTTGCGCCGTAAGTCTGAATGCTTTGACAAATTCAAAGAGTTTAAGGCTGAAACAGAGAAACGACATGGAATATATATCAAGTCATTGCGATCTGATCGTGGTGGCGAATACCTCTCTAATGATTTTATTAGTTACTTATCAGAACAAGGAATTACATCTCAAATGTCTGCACCTAGAACGCCACAACAAAATGGTGTAGCAGAAAGAAGAAACAGAACTCTTTTAGAAATGGTTAGATCAATGATGAGTTACTCTGATTTGCCGCATTCGTTTTGGGGATATGCCATAGAAACTGCAAATTACATTCTGAACTTAGTTCCTTCTAAATCTGTTCCTTTGACACCCATTGAACTGTGGACTGGGCACAAACCTAGTTTGAGACATATTCGGGTTTGGGGATGTCCAGCACATGTATTAAAAGGGAAGGCAGAAAAATTGGAACCTAAAACAGAAGTATGTGTTTTTATTGGATACCCTAAAGGAACGAAAGGTGGTATGTTTTATAATCCTAAAGAAAAGAAGGTCATTGTGTCTACCAATGCCAAGTTTCTGGAAACGGATTTTTTAACAAACCATATTCCTAGAAGTAAACTAGTTTTACAGGAATTGAGCAAAGAGAAAACAAATCAATCTACTGAAAATAATGAAAACCAAATTCAAACCCCACATGTTAGAGTTAACATACCATTGCATTATAAAAGTGGGAGAGATGTTAACAAACATAAAATTCTGCAAGTACAAGATCTTGAAAATTCATTGCATCAAGGTAGTGGGAGTAATAGTGAGCAGATTGCATTAGAGGAAGAAGTTGTTGATATCTCTGCACCGCAAGATACTGAAGATAACATGGAAACTCAAGATCCTAAAAATGATGTGGTTCCACCACAAGATCATAATAATGCAAATCTCTCTGAACCTACCCCTGCAACTGTAGTGTCTCGTCGTAGTGGGAGAGTGATAAGAAAACCACTTCGGTATGCACTCTTGGGAGAGTCTTTTGACAGAATCCCTGAAGAGTCAAATACCGAGCCTGTGAATTACGACGAAGCACTACAAGATAAAGATGCAGAAAAATGGATTGTTGCTATGAAATCAGAAATGGAGTCTATGTACTCTAACAAAGTCTGGGATCTTGTAGAACCACCTGTAGATGGAGTCAAACCCATTGGATGCAAGTGGATATATAAGAAAAAGAGAGGAGTAGATGGACAAGTGCAAACTTACAAAGCTAGACTTGTTGCAAAAGGGTTTACTCAGAAAGAAGGGATCGACTATGAGGAAACTTTTTCGCCAGTAGTCATGCTTAAGTCTATTAGAATTCTCTTATCCATTGCTGCTCATTATGATTATGAGATTTGGCAAATGGATGTCAAGACAGCTTTCCTTAATGGAAGTCTTGATGAAAGCATATTTATGCGACAACCAGATGGTTTCATAGAAAAAGGAAAAGAACACATGTTGTGCAAGCTTAAAAGATCTATTTATGGATTAAAGCAAGCTTCTAGGGCATGGAACACTTGCTTCGACACTGCAGTCAAGTCTTTTGGTTTTGGGCAATGTCTTGATGAGTCTTGTGTGTACAAAAAGAGGAATGGGTGTTAGAGTTGTAGGTGCATGGTTATGAGTCTAAGTGGGAGATTGTTAGGATATACTATTAACCATGCGTTTTGATATAGTATTAATATTGAACAATTGTTTATTTATTTATTCAATTCAATAAAGTGTTACATTAAATAGATCAATTGTCATATATGTGTCCTTAACTTATATAGTAGATGATTTGGTGTATAGAGTTTAAGCTTATACACAGAAGATTAAATCATCAGTTCTTATAAGTTAAAATTTATAGTTCACAATCATAGATGAAAATTTGGACAAAATCATCAGAAAGATTGTAGCACGAGATTAAATGTAATTTATCTTGATTATGAGAATGGCATAGTTCTAACTTCTCGTGCTAGTGCATTTGGTATGTATTGAACGGGACCAAGCAGAGATAGTTGTTTTAGACTGACTGATAAAAACATATTCTCTAAACTATTAAATGTACTTATATTCTTAATCTTGATATAACGATTATGATCTGTATATATTATTTATCATTTTGATTTATTAAAAGGTGAGATTCTGAGATGGGTCAATATGCCTGGTAGATTGGATGATAATAATATATATTGGTGAAATAATTAGTTAGTTGATGGAATCCATGTCTCAGTATAGAGATTGATGATACACCTTTTATGAGAAGCTTGTAAGTTTTCATGTGTAAATCCGGCCGGTAGATTTATGAATCTGGCACATGAAATAAGTTAAGTATTGCTCTAAAAGAAGTTAATCATTGAATTAAATTCGTCAGTAATTTAATTTATTGATTAGTATCGGTAATCTTAACATGGGGAATCAAATAAGTGTTTAGTGGTGAATTTCGAAATAAATAGAGGAGTTCAATTACGAATTTTTAGTGGAATGATTTGTAATTTATTATGGTAAGAATAATTCAAATTAATTATTTAGAATTATTTCCATAATAGGAAGCCTCAGTAATAAATTCTGTGGTCCCTCCAGTGCCCAATCTAACTAGAACTCAGAATCCTATTTTTTAGTAGAAGATGGAAAAGAAACGTGTGTTTCAAGTTCTTGAAGAAAAAGGATTTGTTTTTCTTCTCCTCTTTGGACTAGGAAGACATCTCTATAAATAGGGATTTTTCTAACCTAGATTTAAAAAAAAAGAGAATTCTATACAATACTTGCCCACCCAAGTATTGAGAGAGTTCAATTGTTGATTGGGATCACTGTAGAAGACTATAGAACTGGAGTTGGATTTACTTCAAGATATCTGCACACGCTTCAAGAGGTAATCCTGAGTTAATTTTCAGCATACTTTGTATGTGATAACTATTTGTGATTGTTATTTATATTCATGCAAGATGTATGATTCTGGAATGCTTCCGCTGTGTATGCTATTTTCCTACATTAAGTTCATTGAAAGATCAAATGGAAAAATTATATAAAAGGAATGAAATTTTGGAAGCACAACTTTTGAGTAAGAAAGGAAATTCTCAATTTCAACAAAATGAAAGAGGAAGAATAGATGTTTACATAACAAATGTAGAAGAAAAAATTGTGGATTTGCAAGTTATAGCCAAAGGAAAATACAACACATTGGATTTGGTTATTTGTTTAATGGAATTCTTGAAAATGGCTAGTTATGTAAACTTAATGGCTATTGATGCAAACACAACAATGGTTCAATCATGTCCACTTACTCAAATAACCTTAAGACTGAGAATTCAGGTACTTTTCTTGCTTTTCATTCGGTGTCTGATATCTGTATCGATGATTAAGTTTGATTTGCATCGAAAAATCTCACTTGAACAAAAATGAATATATACGCATAACTCAAAATCGAGACCTTTGATTAATTTACGACACAACTTTTTTTTCCTTCTCTAACTATTGTTGATTTAAGTAGTTTTACTACACAAATCATTTTAATTATTAACACAAAGATTTAAGTTGTATACTATAAAAGTTTTTTATGCAAGGAGTAAATTTTAACATGCTATAATTGGTTAGTTACCTGTTTTATCGTATAAATTTACTTTTATATGTAGATCGATTTTTTTCTAAGGATACCATACTTTGCGATCTAGCTACACTAAGTGTATTCACAACTTTCTAAATTTTGAAAAAAAAAATTGTAAATAGTATTTGCATTGTTGTCTGCACAAAACTTAAATTTCCTCAATCAAATTAGATACCATTTTAACTAAGTTAATTTAATTTATAGTAGAGATTAATTATGTATAGTTACCTTATAAATGATATACAATTTAATATTTTTTATATTATTAGGGTACAAAATTTAAATTCAATAACAAAATAGCCAGTAGGAACTTTCTTTTTTCACATCATATCAAGCTTTTCTCAAATTTTTCATTATTATTAACTTAATTTATTTTATTTATTTATTTATTTATTTATTTATTTATTTTGTGACTTTTTCTTGCTATAGGGTGATGAATGGGATGATTCTACTTTCCTGGAAGCAACAAAAAAGGTTATTGGGGACATGACATAATTAATTGATATTTTATTTTTTAAAAAAATTATAATCAATGTTCACTGAGCAGAGACGAGTTCAGGATTTAACGTCACTAAATTTATAATAAATATATTATTCAAGAATTTATTATTAGTAAATTCATGACGAATATATAATTCGAATCAGAAGCAATGTGTTTAGATAAATTCTTGAAAAAGTGAAAAATGATTGTATATCAAAAAGTTCATATATGGTGAAATGAAGAATATTCATGTGTTGCCAATCTTGACTAAAAATTACAAATTTGTGGATCAAAATTACTCATTCAATATATTGCATATAGTCTAAAGTCAATATCTAATTAATTAATTATACTTTTAAAATCTTAAACCACCTAATCTACCTCAATTTAGATTCATTAGTGTCTAGTTTATTGTTAACATCAAATCGTATTAATTATAATTAACTAATAATCTTAGATCAGAATATCAATAATTTATTAGCCATTATTAGGTACATAATTAAGAAATTGTAGGATTAGCTCACCAAAACCTAATATAAGAATATTTTATACGCATTACGAAATAAAATTTCAAGATTATCTCAATTTTTTTAATTTTTCAAAATACTTTTTGTTGACTCTGTTTGACCCCAAATTGCCAAACAAAAGAATGTCATATATTATGAAACTAACAAAAAAAAAAAGCATGGTATTAAAAATTAAACAAAATATATAATATTTAACTTATATACACGATATAATTTTATTAATCATAGCGACCTAGTGGATCATTCCAAGGACAATAAGCCTTGAGAAATAAGAAATCACAAGAAAAGTGGACAAACTCCGCATACCCCACCATGTAATCTCACAAGTGGGATCGAAATCTGAGAAGGATATTGTGTATAGTCAACCTTACGAAGGTAAAGAAATTGTTTTCAATACGACTAAAGAAGCATAGGACAAACACCATATACCCTATTGAATCTCACGAATGAGATCGGAATCTGAGAAGGATAGTGTGTAAAGTCAACTTAACTCCATACCTTATGTAAAGAAGTTGTTTTCAATACGACTCAAGAAGCTTACGACAATCTCCGCATACCCCATGTAATACCACAAGTGGAAACGAGCTCTAAAAAGTTTTAGTTTTTAGAGTCAACCTTACAAACACCTTATGAAACACAGGAAGGAGAAAAACATCTTGCAACTAAAGCTATATTTGAGATTTTTGAATCTCCAACCAATTCAATAAGAGTACAAACAAGTCTCATCACACTTCCAAATCCTATCTACTACTACTACTACACCAGGAATATAAAAGGGCAAACTGAAAAAGGCAAAGAATGTAAACCAGAAAACATATATTAATGCAAAATGACTAAAAAGATTGTTCTAGCATACTCGACGAACAACAAGCAAACAAAATTGCAGGATCTCCTCTGTCATCCATATTTTCAAGACAAATATCATGAAGCCAGCTCGAACGAATGACTACTGTTGCTTGCACTCCGGTGGCCTCTCACCAGCCGGACCATCTGCTGCATGTGCCCTACCAATCCTCTGTGACATGAATATAAACAACTCAGTATGTCTAGTGTTACGAAAGAGAAAGCACATGAAAGAATTTGTTTTGAAGAAACATGAGTAAGTGATTCATACCTTGCGAGCAGCAGATGATGACTGTAGTAACATTTGAAACAAGGGGGAAAACGTTAGCATTCATGACCATCTCTCCAAATAATTATTTAGCCACTAAGCAAGGAAGTAAGTACCTTTTTCTTGGTACTGCTATCATCTTCATCCTCATCATCCTCATCATCTTCATCATCATCCTCGTCCTCCTCGTCCTCTTCATCATCCACTTCGTCATCATCTTCATCATCCTCATCTTCCAAGTCAGCAAAATCATCTTCGGCAGCTTCCCCAGTGAACCAAGAAACCGCATGAGGAATAATCTTATCTCGGATAGTTGATCTGCATAGAGAATCAGGATATGAATCTCAGCAACTAAATGGGGAGTTTAAAAATTGAGCAGTACAGATATCATCAGCATCATCTTCCTTCAGTAATTATTTTGTATAATCTTCCTTCAGTAATTTATATTCTGGATGGTATAATACATTTTGAATGGAAGATATTATCATGGTCATGCAAATTGATATTTTCTTATCAACTTACCCAATATCATAGTCTTGTTCCATCAAACCTTGAAGTTCTTCAGCCTGTCAAAGAAGAAGAGAGAAAATATTATTCAGATTGAACGTCAAAAGAAAATAAAACCATGGACAGCATCTTCATCAATAACCTCAAGAAAATTGACACAGAAGAAAATGAAAATACTTACAGCATCTTCATCGATATCCTCTTCGTCTTCTGGAACTTGAGGTGGACTAAAGAAGTTGAAGAAACTTTCGCATTGTTCTGTTTTCATAATAGGCTTAGCATTCTTTGAGCCCTTCTTTGGCTTCTTCTTGAGAATCTTTTGTGTCAAACATTTTCCTGGATACCATTCTATCTCGGTCCTACAGATTGTCAGCAATGAGAAGTCATTAAGGAGAAAACAGACTGATATATCAAATCAAAAACCTTGGAAGCAGATTAATATGTCACATACCCTATGGCCTTCTCCAGAATTGGTTCATCTTCATCAATCATGTGATATGTTTTAGTCAGCACAGTATTCTTGAAGTACGGATTGGTGTCAAAGAAAAATTCAAGTTTAAATCCCTTAGGATTCTCAATCCTTGTCCACTTTATATCCTTGAGAAATTTGAGTGCGCCTTCATCTCGCTCGGAAATCTGTTCTTAAAAGAACTCGATCAGATTGCGGTTGGTGGACTTGCAGGATACAAGAAAATTAAAATAACATGGAGCATTTGATGATAAACAACTAACCTCCTCAGCTAGCACTTCATTATTCTTCATTGCAGTGAACCAGAAATCTGGGACTCCTTTCCCTATCAACAGCCAATGTCAAGAATACTAATCACAAATAAGAAAGAACAAACCCTAACTTGACACTCCCTTTTGAAACTTGTGGTTCGGAACAGATTGTAGATATTTGTGTGGCTACAAATCATTTCATCAAGAATAAAAGGGTAATTTCAACGTTTATTTTTCTCTAATTATGGAAAGACAACATTCTTCTTTGGACAGACTAAACAGGGAAGAAGGCCATATAGATTGGGACAAAGGTGAGTATTTAACATACCCTCTGCATCTTTATCCTCTTCCTGGTCCGCTGCTGCCTCTGTCACTGCACCATCAACTTCAACAACTCCATTCACAATATCAAACCTCTGCAGATATTTTGATTTTGAGATAAAGGTGAATATAATCAAGGGATGCAAGGTATAAAGACAAGTGAAGCGGCCTCACAGACCTTAGTATATAGAGGCTGATACAACTTTTGGTATTTGGCTTCAAGTGCAGCTCTCTCTTCAAAAAATTTTGCCTCCAACTCATCATGCTGAGACTGAATTAAGATAAAAGAGAAACAGAAATCAACATACAAGGTTGCAAAGATAGAACAATTAGATCAAACAGCAAGAAACCTGAGAAAGAAAGACATAGACAACTACCCAGATATATAAAATTAACTCAAAAGAAGTTTAACTAGTGTGGCAACTAATGCACATAGTATTATGCAAATCAAGGAGATAATTTCCTAAATAACTTACATGATGTGACTACCCATCAATATATACACTATGAATCTGTAAGATACTTGAGGGTTGTTTGGCTCGCGGACTAAATTATCACGGGATTATAATCCTTGGACAAATTTATTAATCCCAACTAAAACGGTATATGGTGGGATATCCAAGATTAAATTTGGGATAAAATTTATAATGTGTTATCAATGTTTGGTTGACAAGTATAAATTTCACACGGGATAAATCTATCACAAAGTTAATCTTGGAATGTCCCACCTAATCCCGCGTACCAAACGGCCCCTTTAGATGGCAAAATAATATCTCCCGTTCATGTTCAGAAGCAAAATTTATGTTTCACTCCACAACTCAAAGAACAGAGGAATATGTTGATATAACAGAACCACAAAAAAATGAAAGATCGAAGAACAGAAATCATGAGAAAATCCAAGATCTTTCGTGTTCTATCAGCTTAATAATAATAGAAAGGTAGTTCGACTTGGTACTATTTTATTGATGCTAATTCAAATAAAAGAAAGTCAGCCTGTTTCGTCTACATACACAACCCCTGAATGTCAAACAGTATGTGGTAAAATTCTTACTAAACATCTCTCCAGTAAAAATAGGTTCTTAAGAAGGGCCATCACAAGTTCATACTATCATTTCTGTGTTCACTGCATCTTTAAATTATTTCTAATCAGATGCCACCAAGTAACTAAAATACTCTCACCAACTTCCCAAATGTGGCAATCATCCTTACAAGTTGTTTGGGTGTAGATGAATCATGACTCCAAAATTACTAGTAAAAGAGAACTTAGAAACAACACATGTAAGAAATGCCTCATATCCAAAGCCAGTTGGAGTGGAGAATATAAATCACCTATATCTATTCCATTTCGGTCCATTTCATTCAAATACTTCATTCCTAACTTATAAGACAAACAAAGGATTCTTTAGAATTAGGGAATCTTTGAACTTAATTTGTATCCTAAAAGAACATAATTTAAGTCTACAAAACAAAAACTTATATTAGACATGGCATACAAATATTAGAGATGATTAGCCAAAAGACAACAACAATAACATATGCAGTGTATTCTCACAGGTAGAGCGCACATAGACCTTACGCATACCTCGTGGAGATCGAGATTGTTTTTGAAAGACACTCGGCTCAAATAACACATAGCAAGGCAGTTTGAAAAATACAAGGCAAAAGTAAAACAACATAGCAAATAGGATACAGCAAATAAATCAGCCAAAAGACACCAACGATACATATTCAAGTAACAGTATTGTATAGGCTAAACATGCCTGAATCTCTCTCAGAACTTCAACACGCTTTCTGACATTGGGCGAGAGATTTTCAAGCAAGTTTGTGTGCTTCCCAGTAAGGTCTTGAAGTTTGTTCTGCAACACAGCAACATAATCATTACTTAAATCAAACAAAACAACCACACAAACATGTAATAAGGAAGGAAGGAAACAAACTCACTTTGAGAACATTAACAAGGTCTGCTCTGTCCCCAGCATTCAGAGCTACAAAATAATTTCAATTAGAAAAACTCAAATGATACAACCTCAACATACCAAGTGTAATCCCCACAAGTGAGGTTTGGAGAGTGTGTAAAGTATGTAAAGCAAATACTAAAGCAAACAATGGAGGAGAGGAGAGTAGCAGACAACAAGTAATATGATAATTGAATCAAAGAAAAGTAAGAAACAACAGTAAAACTAAAATTAAAGAATAAGCTTATATGGGAGTAATAATAACAGTATCTAATAAAAACTCAACCAAATAACACCAAAAAGAGAAACCAACTAAAGATCAAACAACTAAAAAGACTAAAACCCCATCAAAGATTTCTGCTTTTAAGAAACAAAACTTCACAAGATAACATTGAAGTAAGTAAAAGAATTAGTCTTTTTAGATAAAGTTTAATTCCTTGTGCATTAGAGGTCATTTGGTAGCTAGTTAGAATTATACAGGTATTAATTACTCTATCTTCTACCCCACATACAATAATACACCAATTCACTACTAACATAAACACATACTAGTTACATAGATTTCTAAAATACAAACCAAACTTTATATTACTTATGTACATAAATAACTTACTTCCTCACTAGCTACGAAACATACGAGCCATTCTCTAAGATGCTTGTCTACTAACTACTAAAAGATTCATCTTTTAATGAAACCCACAACTTTTCACTAACAAAACACACATAAAAGTAAGCTTATAAAGTGGTTTGTGGGTAGGGTTTACCTCTTTCACACATCAAAAGTTCACTTTTTTAACACAAACCCAGAATTTTTTACTAGCAGATATACATATAACAGTAAAAACCCATCAAAAATCTCAACTTCTAATGAAACACGAAAGTTCAAACTTGCAAAAAAACATAAAACTGAAGAAAACAAAAGCAGCAAAATCTAATGGATAGGAGTTTACCAGCACTGAGATCGGCAACATTGAAGTTATCTTTAGGGTTGCTCATTATACCAAGAGAAAATTGGAAGATAAAAATGCCCTAAAAAATAAAAACCTAAAACAGAGGATGAACAATAAGGGAAGAGAGAGAGAGAGAGAGAGAGAGAGAAAAAAAATGGGTGTATTTAAGCTACCAAAATTCCCCCCTTTTTCACTTTCTCTCTCTAAAAAAGAGAAAACCTAGCAGCAGCTGTATCTGACTGTCAGCAAGACCGTGTTTGGATTCAAAGGAGATCAATGCCCGGTTGTAAGTGGGGTAGGGAAATTGGGGGGGGGGGGATTTTTGAAATGCGTGTGAAAAATTAAGTTGGCGTTTGATTATGTTTCATAGTAAAATTTGAAAAAAATAATATTTCTTGTGTTCTCTGAGGTACTTTTCGGATTTCGAGATTCAAACAAGTTTAATTGTGACGGTAGATTTACTATATATCTTTGAATTATTTTGAACCGTTAATTATTGTGATTTATAGTACTTTTTACGTAGTTTACAAAATAAAATTTATGTTCAAAAATTTGAAGATTCCACACGCAAATTATTGACCAAACTGAAATTGTCTGACTTTCGAAAAATAAAAATTATCGTATAAATTGAGACAAAAGGAATAGATTTTATTTTCTAACATGAAAAATGAATTTGTGTTTGATCATCATCAATATAATTAGAGTTCTTTCTAATTTTTCATGAGTAATTTATAGTGAAACAAGTGAAAATACATTTTTTGTTATTTTTCAAATCTTGAAAATTTTTGGTTAAATATATTTTTCAAAGTAAAAAAAAAAAAGAAATGATCAAATTCCCGCTAAATTAATTAATTTAAAGTAAGTATTTTGTCATACTTAACTAGATGGGAAGTTATAACTATATGTTTAAGAGCATCTTTGTAAGATTTGTTTTTTTTGAAAAACTTCATTAATTGAGTTTCAAAACAAATATAAATATTCTAGTCGAAACGAAATGAATATTCAAATTTTAGAATCGAAATACTAAATAAATACTTTGAATATTAATTAAAGTTCATAATAGTTTTTCTTTCTAAATATTTAAAGTGACTTATAGTATTTTTTTTCATATAGTATTTACTTTGTAAAATTTATATTTCAAAAAGGTTGAAGATTTAAGTCACAATTTATACTTTATTAGGAATTTGTCAATCCATATTAGACTCACTTTCACTAATTCAAAGACCTAGTTTCACACAAACGTAGCCTAATGAGCTAGGTTATTTCCGATAGACGAACCTTTTATATATCATCAAAAACACAACTCAAATAATGAAAAGAATATACTTATCTTTCACATTGCGTAATGAAAAGAACACTTATCTTTCACACTGCGTAATGAAAAGAACAGTTATCTTTCACACTGCGGAGATTTATGCAGACCTTACCCCTACCTCTGTAGAACAGGTAGAGAGGTTGTTTTCGATAGACTAATTTTTCTTACCGCAAGTATGGAAAGAAGGGGGGAAATTTGGGATTGCTCAAACACAAATATATATACAACAAAGAGTAAACTCATTGTGAATGAAAGAGTAACAAAAACAATTAGAACTCTATGAAAATCAATCTCTCTTGTTGGTCAATCCATTTTTCCTTCTTTGAACAACACTGCTAGTATCATTTCTTTGGATGAATTGAGTGAAATAGTGCCTCGATTTCTTCCTTGGCTCGTTCGAGTATATTTGGACCTTTAACGTCACTTACTGGTGTTTTATCATCAATGTCATCACTCCTTCCGTGAGTTTCTTTGTGATGACGATGAGGAGATTTTTGTGTTCCTGTTGATTCCTCGACCTTCTCGTTCTGATTAGTAGGCAACTTTGGTTTGTTCTCTGCGTAAACAGAAGCATAGTATGATCAGACGATGAATATGTACTTGAACTTCTAGCGGAAAGTGTGATGTGAATGATGAAAATTGTGTAATTGTGTAGAGCATGCATAGAGGATAAAGAAAACGAAGAGTTCTAGGCCTGGTTCGATAACTTCTGTTATTAGTATCAGATACTAAAAAGGGGCAGCCTGGTACACTAAGCTCCCGCAATGTGTAGGGTCCGATGAAGAGCCAGACCATAAGGGTACTATATGCAACATTAACTTGCATTTCTACAAGATATTCCACAGCTCGAACTTGTAACCTCTAGCAGGTCACATGACAACAACTTTAACAATTACGATGGTAAGGCTATGCAATCACTTAGCCGTATACAAACAGAAAGGTGTGGTAAGGAACGGAGTCTAAAAATATGGATTATGCTCATAGTATTAGATGGAATCGAAAGAAGACCTTCACCAATCCCATACGGAGATTAAAACAACTCTGTGTTTGTAATTGGTGTAGTGTTCCCTTTGACTATGGACATTCACCTACATAATTGTGTCTCCATGTTCATAACCACCGTTGTAACTTTTTTTCCACAAGAAGACTTCTTAACGCCTTCAGATTAAAGCCAAAACTTAATCTTCGATGAATTTTATGGTCTAGATCAGAAAAGTCACAAACGTTCAATCAGATTGTACATAGTTTAGATGAGCATTTGATTCATATTCAAATCATACACCACTAATTGAATACTTCTGAGACATCAAATGTTATCAGTTTAAAGGCTCTCACCGAGAAGGGGTTGAACAAATAATGTCTAAGGACACAAGAGGGTAGAGTCAATCTATTTGGACTTCGAGACTTTATCCAACAAAACTCTACTGCAGATAGCAGCAGATAAAGATTGCATAACCTCACCGTGGAATTAGCTGAGGTGCGTGCAAGCTGGCCCGAACACCACGGCTATAAGAAAATTTTAATGGGAAGTTCTACATTGGAAGGTCTGTAACAGTTAACTTAAAAGTTACGTTTCAGCACTTATAGTTCGGAATTTCAAGGATAATTGTACTCTCCATATGAAGAAGTTACGAAATTAATCTATTTCTATCCTCGACAGTAAATCATTCTCCCTCGTTAATATAAGGTCAACAAACACCAACAGTTAGACAAACTGTTCTACAGAACATTTTCCATCAAGGCAGATGAAGCCTAAATGGAAATTTTACTTTTGCAGAACTTATCTCTCGATACCGATGGTGCTAGTGTTCCTCGCCAGTCTGTTATGCTTATGTCCCCGTTTTCACGTGATGTACGTAGACTTACAAATACTCCTATTGATGTGCTTGAACTTGTTGTTTTTTTTCCGACATAAATAGAAACGAAAGAAAATTTGCAATCTTTTCACCTGAAGTATAATCATTTTGAAGAAAGGCTATAAAAGCAAGGCACAAAAACACACACAAGTCACAACTTAAATGTCTAACGAGGCAGAGTAGTATGACACTGTTTATTGATCACTTGTTAAAATAATTATAATCACGAACCTTGGAAGTTAGAACAATTCGTTAAAGATAAATCGTAGAGTTCAAACCTGAAAGGGAATCTGGATTATGTTTCAACTCAGCTGTTATACCACTTGTCCTGCAGATCATCAACAAAGTAATGCAAATTTAACTACATAATAACATCCTCATAAACACTCGTTCTCTATCGTTTATAAAAGAAAACGTTCTTAAAACCTGTTGTTGCCGTCTGCAGCTGAAGCATGACTATGATCTTCTTTTTTCGGATGAATTACCTGAACAAGAGCCTCGATTTCTTCCTTCGCTCTCTCAAACACGTTGGGTGCTTTCACATCACTAACTGGTGTGTTCTCATCAATATCCATACGCAACCCGTGAGTTTCCTTGTGATGGTGATGTGAGTGTCTTTCACTATGCAACACTGCCTCAAACACTTCTTTAACTCTTTCAAACACATTAGGCGCCTTTACATCTTTATCTGCCACAATTAGAGTATCAAAATCAATCGCTGATTGAACGTAAATCTAGACCTCTACCAAACCGCCAAATGAAAGGAATTGTGAAAGAACTCAAGCATTCAACGCAAAATCTTAAAACAATTAGTCGAGTGACCTAGATGGGATTTATTTGGCTCATGAAAGAATCTAAACTTCAACACAAACACATATGACAATGGATAGAGCAATTCAACTTATAAAGCTCTTAAAACAGCAACATTCCCAGTGTACTCTCACTAGCGGAGTCTAGGGAGGATGGTGTGTACGCACCCTTACCCCTGCCTTGAGAAGGTAGAGAGGTTGTTCCCGATAGACTCTCGACTAAAGTAGAGCACATCAAAAATCAAGTACGTAAAGCAAATATAGTAGTGAAAAATCCATACCGGAAACAATGGATAAGAGAACTAACAACAACAAGTATAATAACCGAAACCGAGGAGATAATAAGATTGAAGAACAAGATAAAAGGAGAGTAGTAAAAGCAATATCGATAAGGAAATTAGGCAACGCTCGACTACCTACGAATGTTGGATATTATGAGCCTAGTTGACTCAACTGATTGAAAGTACTCTCAACTGATAAGCATCCAATAAACAGTCAAGTCTTCGGCTAGCAGTGGCGGAACCACAATAGTTGTGTCAATTCTTCACTCCAAACTCGAAAAAGAGGTTGGTTAGAACCAGTTTTTCATGGTTTAGAAAAAAAATTCGCCAACACTTGCGTATATTTTCAAGTGAAATGCATGTCTAAACACAACTCAAACTTCCAAATACCCTTTTTCAACTTAAATACTACTTTTTTTTCATACATTACTCTACTCATGTCCAAACGCCTACTTAAAGTCCTGAATACGCCTCTTTTTGCTAGAAATGTTGAAACTAATAACAAGCAGTTGATATGGTTTGTACTAGCATGTTTCTTTCCTAATAAAGGGCGAGGCCAGTCCAGTGCACGAAACTCCCGCTACCGAGGAAGGCCCTAAACACAAAGTCTACTCTACGCCGTCTTATCCTACATTTCTGCAAGAGGCATTCTTTTCGGTTTAAATGGTTGAAAACCGAAATGCCCTTAGAAGATAATAATTACACAAAGATTTTAGATCAGGTTTTGAAAATTTTATCTTTAAATATCTGTTTGGCCATGAAATTTGATCACATTTTGAAATTTTATCTTCGAAATATTTGCAACTTCCAAAATCTATGTCAGACAAGTTTTCGGGAGAAATTTCACTTCCAATCACAAAACTTCAAATTTTACTCAAATAAAATGTTTATCCAAACAAAACTTCAAAAACTCGTATTTTCAGATTTCAAGTTTCAACTTCAAAATCCATGGCTAAACTAGAGCCAAAAATGTGGTAATTATTGCAAAATATTCAAATACAAATTAACTTGGTCTCAGGCATTAAACACAAAAGATTACTAAACAAAAAATTAAAAAAGACTCAAACTTTTAGCTTAACTTAATTTAATAAATTCAACTCCAAATCACTAAACATGCAAAAATAAAAACTCAACTGGGGCTCCTAAAATTAACTGAAATCAAACTCTAATAAATTGTTAAAAAAATTAAATTTGGAATAATTAAATGTTTTACCTGATGATGAAATTGAATTTGGATTTGATTTTGATTTTGATTTTTCTTCAGACATTATTTTTGAGATTTTTTTTTTGTTTTTTGGAACGCTGGAAAAATTGGAGACTAGAGAATATTTTTATTACCAAAAATAAAAAGACAAAAATGGTCTCTTATCTTTTAGGTAGTTAAAAATAGTCCCATTAAAATGTTTTTGATTATTTTTGGTCCATTAATTATGTTAAAATTACTAATATTTTTTATCTAAATTTTAACTAATTTTGTCTGTTAAATTATCTTACGCAATGTAGAGATAAGTTTTATGTATACCATATTCTTTTCAGATTCTATTTATGAGATCACATTATATATATTATTGTAGTTTTATCGGTCAGATTAGTTGAAAACTATGAAAGAAGAGTTTTTAACCTACGACACTATGAAAGTCTCATGAAATCCTAAAAATTGCATATAAAATTTTACAAAATACGAAAATAAAAATAGCAGAATTTGCACTCTAATATTGCCTCAATATTAAAAAAAAAATGTTATATTTTCAAATATGAGTTGTTGCTAAATTTGTTTTCATCATTCACGTCTAATTTAATAGATAGAGTTTATTAAATATTTGACGAAGATAAAAAAAAATATTACAATAGTTTTTTATTAATATAAAAGATTAAAATTGCTCAAAATATAATTTAAGAGACTATTTTGAACTTATATTATTTATAAAGGGCCATTTTGTAATTTTGTCTAATTTGAGGTACGAATTTTTAAATGAGAAGTAGATTTGTCTCTGATGCAAATCCAACGTGGAGAGAATAAAGGAATCAAACAGAAAATCTGTGCCTTTTTTATTTATTTAAATAGTCCTTTTGAGTATGCATTTATTCATTTTGGTTCTTTAATTTAACAAAAATTGACACTTTTAGTCTTTATCAAAATTAACTACGATCGATCCCTATTAAAAAAGATCGAAAATCGAAGGTTGGTATAGGAAATATTGGTATCACAAAATGATCACGGTAAATTTTTATTTATTTTATTGAGTTTTTTTCACAATTATATAAAATACATCATTTGAAGATCGAATTTCTATCTTTGTTATGATAAACTAGACCATTTGTGATGGTTAGTTCAAGAATTTTATTTATTTATTTGTATTTATAATCTTCGACCTCATATTTCCGCACACTACTTTTAAAATGTATTTGGATTTCTAACTAAATTTGGAGCGGCTAAAATTTTATTGTTATTAGTTCTAATCCGGGGTTTGGTATTCAAATTGGAGCCTGAGGAATTCGATTCGCATCGGAAATTCTATAATGAAGGATAAAATATTTTCTAACAAAGACGAATATGTACTCGGAAAGCGCTATAGTGTTGCTTGGTACCTAAAATCATCATGGTTTTGGTTGTGAAGTAGTTGAGATTTTGATTGCAATATACAATATATATTGTAGTTGAAGGCATATTTGGGCTTGGGCTTGGGCCATATAATTCACTCCTCATTTCAACGTAGGGTTCGTCTCAAATATTATGTTGGTCTATTTTATACATAATTTAATGAAATTATGATTTCTTATAGCGAAATGATGTACTTTTTCCTTCTGATTTTTCACTTGATATACGATATCCACATCGAAATCAACTAAATTCATACTAGCGCATTACATGACTTTTTTTGTGGCCACACTCTCAACAACAAAAAAAAGTTACTTTTAAAAATTTAAATTCAAAATTTCTGATTAAAGATGAAACGAGGTGATAGAATGGTTTCATTATCGATGAGTTCACTAGACGTGTATTAAGACGCGGAGAAAATCATATGTTTCAAACTTTAGCTTCCTCTGATTTTTCTTTAAGTGAAAATAAACAAATAAAAAGATAATCATAAAATTTAATGTACAAAAGTCAAATAAATATAATTTTATGTGTTTAAAATTACATAAAATATCATATAAATCATTTTCTTTTGCCCCACAACAATGTCAGCCCATCAACCACCCCATCTATGTTGGCCCTCCAATTAATTATAAATAATCTTTGTCTGGCACGTCCAAAATATATTATTTAAAATAATATTAGAAATATTTGGAAAAAAATATTTAAAGAATCATTTATTTTGTATTTTAGTTCACTATTGTTTAAATTAGAAATAAATGAATTTGAAGTAACCTAGAATAGTTCAAAAGGATTTAGTAGCCCATCAACATATTTAGCATTTTTTTTTATTTTTGGTGCAAAAATATCTTCATTATGTTTATAATATATAGTTGTTGAGAATAAAATTATTATATAATTAATTGTTGTTGTTGAGTGATGTAATAACATCAATTTTTTGTTAATTACTATAGTTACCTTTTAATTTTTATCATAAATCATATTTCGATTCAAAATTTTGATAATTCTAAGTTGAGGTAATTAAAAATATCTAATATCAATGGGAATTAAAAAATGGATAAAATTTTATCACTATGGAATATTGACTTTTATGACACAAAAAAACCATAGTATTAGAAAAGTCTAAATTCTCCTAGAGGTGGCTAATTATACAAAGAATAAACTTTCCCCAAGTATGATTTTATAATATAATAAAAAGAATATAGTTTATTCAATCTATAGTCTATATATATATATATATAGTGACAAAGAAATTAAGAGGTGGCTAACATGTATATATATAGTCCAAAGGATCACTTTTAGTTGTAACTAAATAATTGGCTAATTATTTAACATGGATCACCAAAAATTATGTTGGAGGAGTGGGGGTGGAGGTGGGGTTGGGTGTAATTAAATATTTATTTATATTAATTAGAAGTTTTGGAATCGAGTTTTATCAATAAAATTATTTTTGGTATATGAAGGGTTTTACTCCACAGTGAGACTTAATTGCAGAGTGAATTCGATTTATTTAATTAATCAAATTTTAAATATGATGTTATATACGTAGTGGAAATTAAAATAATAGTATGGCGAGTATGGAATAACCGATCTTATAGTCTTATAAAATAGCAGAATTTGAAATACATCGATCAATATATTATTTTATTCGTTTCAATTCATACGATATTTTAAAAAAAATAAATTAATTTGACTAATCATTAAAACTATATTGAATAAGATTAACTCAATATTTTTAAAGTAAAACATAAAAAAATATTCAAGAAGTATAAGAAATTATAATTTTATCGCATATCAATATAACAAAGTAAAATTATTGTCAAGTTTATATAATTTAAATCTCGAGTTGATATTATACTCTTCAATATAGTTTTACCAAAAATTAATTAAAAAAAGTTTTGACAAAATATATTTTTTTTTCCAGCTTTCAAGTGGTCAATTTGATCCAAATATATTGAAAATCCAGAATGGCATTTTTCCTCATTATTGACCAATCTCTGTTTGATTTTGACTATTAATTTTCAAAGTCTAGATTTTAGGTTTGGCACCCTATCCTTTTATATATTAATATTAATCAATAATGGATTAATTAAGAAGGTAGAATGTAATTACTACACCCTCCGTCCGGAATTATTTGTCATGTTACGCTTATCAAAAGTTAATTTGACTAATTTTCAAAGATAAATTAGATCAGATTAATTCGATATTTTAAACAAAAAAATTAGATATTCTAAAACTATATGAAAAGTACTATAAATTACAATTTTTTTTGCATATTAATATGATTAAAAAATACATCTTAAAATATTAGTCAAAATTTTTATAGTTTACTCTAAAAATAGAAATCATGACAATTAATACAGGACGGAGGGATTATTAATATCATTTATTTATCATGTATGTGTAGGAATTGAGTCATGATTTATCGAAACAATCTCGTTACATTTCTATTTTATAAAAAATAAGAGAAAAATTTACTTACACTCCATTTTTTTCCTGATATTATATTTGAAGTTATACTCAAATATGTTGTTGTGTATATATATAGGCTAAAACTAATCTAACTACTTATTTTAATTTTTTTAATAACTTTGTCATGATTTATCTGAAATAATTCTTTACGACTCTGCCTATAAAAATAAGGGAAAATTTGTTTATACTCCACCTTTTCTCGATATTATATTTGACACTATACTAAAGTATGTTGTTGTCGTGTATATATATTGTAAGAATTAACTCTAAAACTAATCTAACTATTTCCTTTAGTCCTTTGAATAGCTTTTATTAATCGAGATCAAATATCACTAACCAAATTAAAGAGTACAGTGAGATAGATGAGATTTTTCAAGCTTGATCAAAGGGGATTGAGTTTCGAGAATAGAAAAAAAAATTCAATAACAAAGAGTCGTTCCCCTTTGTACGTAATAAATCTAAATCGATTGAACTACTGAATTTGAGATATCATATGCAGTAACATATCTAGGTGGAGATCAGACTTGCGTTCACGTGCACTCACATTTCTCTCCTAGTTCATGTATAGTAAAGCTAATTTTTTTCAAACTTATAAAATATATGTGTGTGTCTATACCAAAAGTCAAATTATCGCATAGTATAAATATTATAGATATACCTCTTGAAGTGAATAATATATAGTCCATTTATAATTATATAATTAATAGGTTCAACTGATCCTAATATTTACCGGTCTAGAACAAATCCAAATAGAAAGAATTACTTGTTTCCACTTTATTTATTTTACAACTACCAACCCTTCAATTGAGCATTAAATGAACATTAAAAGAAATCTCTTGAATTTTTCACAATATCATCAATATAATTTTAATTTTATTAATTAAAAATAACTTAATAAATTATATTTTATATTTATTATTTTTAATGAGCATAAAAAGAATTTAAACAATAATCAGAATGGAATAAGTAATATAAGTATTATAGTAATAAATAAAAAATAGGCCAATCATTCAATTATCATCACTAAGTTTAATTTATTGTGAGTGTATAATGTGCATATAACACTAGAGATATATATTGAGAAAGCTTTATCTAATTATTTATCATAATTTTGATTATTTGTTTTACTAAGCAAGATCAAACATCACTTACCAACAACTAAATAGGAGATGTGATATCTCGAATTCGAATTACGAAATAGAGAAAATATTATTGGGAGTGGTTTTTAAAAATGAATTAAATTATCAGTAATCTCGAAAAAATCAAGTTATATAACACAACACTCATAATAGTGACTGAATTAGTTGAACGTGGAATCTCTCAAATAGGAAGGTACGAGATCCCCTTTCTTGATTGAACTCATCATACGAGACTTATCTAAGTATGATTAACCTCTCATGTATAATTTATATATTGTTATATTAATGAAAGATTTATCTTGTACAATTTTGTAGGGTAGCGGCTGCCAAACAACAGAAAAAAATAATAAAGTATAAGCTGATAAGTCACATCTAACGATTCACACTAAAAAATGAACTTGAATTTTGACCCTGAAAAAAGATAATATTTATTAAGAACGTCGCTTTCAGAAATGAATATTACAAACACGATAAATTAAATTTTAATATAAATATCTAACATCGAATGAGATACGACGAAAACAAAACTAACTCGAATTTTCCACCAAATCGTACTAAAAGTACTTTTTTTTCCAATTTCATTTATTTTTGTAACTACCAACTCCCCCAATTGCACATTATTAAATGAACACTAAAAGAAATAATATTTTTTTTTTGTTTCATTAAAATTCATCAACTACTACTACTACTTACTATAAATAAATAAAATAAATAAATAAAAAGTCAAATATAATAAGGGTAAAAAAGTCATTTTCATTATTATGGACATGGAAAATTTTAGATAAAAAGACAAAATGCAACATCAGCATACTCGATAACGTGTTGGCCCCTTTTATCAACCAAGACCGCAGAAGTAGTTGACAACCTATCGATATCCGTTAGCGTGAGCTCGTTCACATTATTATTTGAGGGTAAATCGAAAATATTTTTTCTATTTTCACAAAAATAAAAGTGAGATTTTGTGATATTACGTTCGAAACCCCATTTATGAAGTTATACTTGTTATTTTTTATTGATATATGATAGTAGCTACTAATGTAACAAACTAGATTTTGTTCAAAATTTTGATATACTAAGCTTTCGATATATGCAGAATTTGAAAACGATGAACATTATTGGACATAACCCTTATCCTACGTGCCTGCAAGGTTATAAAAGATAGTTTTATAAGAAACTCTTAAGTACATGACAATAACTTTATCAGTTACGTCAAGTCTTCTTTGAATTTCTCATTAGAGATTACTAAGGGAATAAAACGCTTCGAATCAAAAGATTCTACGTCTCAATAGCTGAAACTCGAATTTTCTGATTAAAAACGAAGGGACTCAGGTTTCAATGATACTAATAATATGTATAGTAGTTGACTTTTAGAAGTTGTATATATGTAGACTAAAAAGTAAAATTCAAGACTACAAAAACCATATTTTCTCAATGTGTTTTTTCATGGAAAGAAGCTACAATAGAAATATTACTTTCTACCAAAAAAGTAAAAAAAATAATAATTAAAATTTGTTAGAAAAGCTTACTTTCTTTGACCATTTAAAATTCCAATCTTTATATTCTGATTTTTTTGTAGTAAAAAGGAGGACAAAAAACTTTTCTGTTTTTTTTTTAAAAAAAAAAAAAAAAAAGTGAAGTTTTTCAAATTTTCTAAATGTTTGAATTGATCAAAATATTTAGTTCGTGGGTTTCAAACTTGAACTTTACGAAAGTTATAAAATTCAACTCACAAATTTTAATTTTCTTTGTGTCAAATATTTTCCATTCACATTCAAGATTATTTATTTTTGCCTTATTTGCTTTATAATCTGTTCGTCTTAATTTATGTGATAAATATTCTACTTCTCATAAAATTAAGAAAAAAAAATCCTTTAAAAATTTATAACCTAAAACAAATATTCGATATTGTAAGACTACGATTCATTTCAGTAAAAGTAAATTTAAAAAAAATTTAAAATTAAATTATTTATAATTATAAAAATGTGACCTTTTTTTTTGACTGAACTAAAAAGAAAAATGCAACAAATAAATCGAATATCTCGTGGTCATATTTTTCTTGCAATGATCTAATTTAAAAAATTCTTGTGAGTCAAGATCTATCGAAAAAGTACTATACAAAATACGAATAAGATTTGTGTATACTTTTTCCTCTCCAAACTCTACGAGTATAATGTTGTCTCGACTTTTTTAGTGAGAGTATTAAAAAAAAATATATGTCACATAAACTGAAATAAAGAAATATCGTGTTATTTTACACGCCATCATATTTTTCTTTTACATCGACAATTTATTAAAAATAATAACTAATAGACAATAAGATCTATATACATTTTATTTTTGTTACACCTTATTTGTTTAATTATACTGAATATGTTATTATCGACGCGTTTTCGTAATTCAAAGTAAATTATCAGTAAACTTATCTTAGCTGTCTGCAATTCACTGTACAATTTTTCATTCCACGTGCTATTCCATATATAGACGAACTATTTGACTCAATTTTTTTTAAAAATATTCTTTTTTCTACAAATCCACGCTTTTAATTTTTTTTCCATATATAAAGTAACATCAAATGAGATAGTTAGTCATATTCATAGACATATTTGTAGTTCATTTGAAGAAAAAAAAAGTTGGGATTTTTTTTTCCATCTTTACAACTTTTTGAGATATTTGAGGTAATTTAATTTTTTTCCAATCTTTGATGTTGTTTTAAGACATGGGGTTTTTTTTTTTGTTGTTCGAGTTTTAAGATTCTTAGCATCGAACATATTGTATACGTATATTTCGCGTTAAAAAGATTGAGTTTTTGCTATGTTTGGATGGGGTTTAGTTTAATCTTTTGTAAGTTTTTGACCAAAAGTTTGATAATTTAGCTTAAGTGAATTTTAATGTTTTTCACATATATATTATCTATATTTCGTATCGAAAATACTAGTGGTGCATCCGCCTCTACTATGCTTTAGAGGCGGATGTAAGTTTTCGATACGAGAGTATAAATATATATGTAAAAATCTACTAAAATTTCAAAAAGATGTTGGATATGGGAACATAGTTTTAATTGTACTATGGATCTTAAAAGATTTGAACGTATTTAGTTTAAATCCTGAAACCGTCTCTGATAAGGTTTAGTTCAATTTTGTAATCAAGGTTACCTTTTTTTTTAATCAAAAGTTTGATAATTTAGCTCAAGAACTTGAAATAATTGAAGTTTTTTTTAATTCTAAGTAGTGTTAGGAAGAGAAAATATGTAGATAGATGAATTGATGATTTAGTTATATTTGCTAGTAATATTTTTCTTTTTAGTTTATTCTTTGATCTTGAATCGAGGTTCTTTTGGAAACAGTTTCTCTATCTCCAGAAGGTAGGGTAAGGTCTGCTTACACTCTACCCTCTCGAGATGTATGTTGTTGTTGTAGTTCTTTCTTTGATCTTGAATCGAGGGTCTTTTGAAAACAGTCTCTCTATCTCCACGAGGTAGAGGTAAAACTTGCGTACACTCTACCCTCTCGAGATGTATGTTGTTGTAGTTGTAGTTCTTTATTTGATTTTGAATCGAGGGTCTTTTGGAAACAGTCTCTCTATCTCCACGAGGTAGGGGTAAGATCTGTGTACACTCTGATATCTCGAGATGTGTTTGTTGTTGTTGTTGTTTGTTTGTTTGGCTTGATGGAATTATCCAACAAATTTGCAGGTTGAAAGGTTTTTTAGTATCTTGCTAAAAAGAACTTGGGAGATGACTGTTCGATCGAATAGTTTAAAAGGAACACATTTGGAAACTATTATACAATCGAATAATGAAGTCGATAAGATGACAAGGAAGAATTCGATAAATTTAAGGAACTGTGATCCAAAGAAACTGATGTTAGAGACCACATTATCATTCAAGAATCTGGTTCAAGACTTAGATATATCAGAATGGAACGAAAAAAAGACGAGAGCAACAGTTTCATTACCCGAGCCTTCGATTCTGTTTTCTCCACGACCTGTTAGTGAGCTTGATGCTGCTGCTGTTAAGCTTCAGAAAGTGTATAAGAGTTATAGGACAAGAAGAAATCTTGCAGATTGTGCTGTTGTGGTTGAAGAACTATGGTATGTCGACTTAAATCGAATCTTGATTTAATGTCTCTATTGTATGGGGTTGTTCGGTTTTTTTTATCAACCTAACTTGTGGGATTACACTGAATATATTGTCGTTGTGTTGTCTGGTATATGTGGTCTTAACTTTTTTGGGAAAAAAAATTGAGTCTTGATTTGGAATGTCTGGTTTATGGGGTCTTAACTTATTTGAAAATCGAATCTTGATTTAATGTGTCTATTGTATTGTTCGTTTTTTCCTGACCCAATTTGTGGGATTACACTGGATATGTTGTCGTTGTAATGTTCGGTTTATGGGGTCTTTAACTTTTTTGAAAAACTGAATCTTGATTTGTAATGTGTCTGTTGTATGTATTGTCTGGTTTATGGGGTCTTAACATTTTTGAAAATCGAATCTTGATATAATGTGCCTATTGTATTGTCCGACTTTTCAGATCCCACGTGTGGGATTACACTGAATATGTTGTTGTTGTTGTATTGTCTCGTTTTACCAGACCCCACTTGTGGGATTACACTGGATATGTTGTTGTATTGTCGGTGTATTGATGTGGTTGTGTTATATATGTATGTATAGGTGGAAGGCTTTGGATTTCGCAGCTCTCAAGCGGAGTTCTGTTTCGTTCTTCAACGTGGAGAAACCGGAAACTGCTGTATCGCGGTGGGCTAGAGCACGTACACGAGCTGCCAAAGTTGGTAAAGGATTGTCAAAAGATGAAAAAGCTCAGAAACTTGCTCTGCAGCATTGGCTAGAAGCTGTAAGTTCTTGAATTTTTTTTCGAAATCTTGAATTATTTCAGTCACTTTATCCTTCAAAAGAGTTCCGATGATCACGAAACTGATTGTTTATATCTTCTGATGTTGGTCTAGATTGATCCACGACACCGGTATGGTCACAACTTACACTTCTACTACGATATATGGTTCGAAAGTGAAAGCTCTCAACCTTTCTTCTACTGGTGAGTGTTTTGTTCCAAGATTTTGAATGTGTAGTTCCGTAAGTTGAAATACAACATACCTGACATCTTACGTTGTCTATTTCTCGTTGTAGGTTGGATGTTGGAGACGGGAAAGAGATAAATCTCGAGAAGTGTCCTAGGTTCAATCTGCAGCATCAATGCATCAAGTATCTAGGACCTGTAAGTCCAAATTCTGCGATTTCTGTCCTAAAAAATGATAAGAACAACGAAATGATCCATTTTACGGCATAAATTGAATCTTAGAATAGTTCTTTTACTGTTTCAGAAAGAACGTGAATCGTATGAAGTAGTTATTCAGGACGGGAAACTTGTCTATAAACAAAACGGTGTCTTTGTGGAGACGGTAGAGGGTTCAAAATGGATCTTTGTTCTTAGCACAACAAGAACATTGTATGTAGGAAAAAAGAAGAAAGGTGTGTTTCAACACTCGAGTTTTCTATCTGGTGGTGCAACTACTGCTGCTGGTAGACTCGTTGCTCATGGTGGCGTTTTGAAGGCTATTTGGCCATACAGCGGACACTATCACCCCACGGAAGAGAACTTCCGGGAGTTCATTAGTTTCCTCGAGGAGCATAGTGTAGATCTTACAAACGTCAAGGTAAATGCATCCTCGTGGCGTTACACGTTATGAAATGTCTAAAAAGAAATACATTTGCTAACAAAGATGATTATCTTTTTTTTTCTTTTTCAGAGATGTTCTGTTGACGATGATGATCATTCGTTTAGAGTTAACAACGAGGGATCGAATCATCAATCACTCATTACTAAAGAATCACCCAAGAGAAGTACTTCTGATGAAACAGAGGAAAAAACAGAGGTCAATACAACAGATGATGAACGCGAAGACAAGAAACAAGAAGACACATCGTTTAGCTTTGCTAAACGTTTGTCTCGAAAATGGTCAACAGGAAACGGGCCTCGTATTGGTTGTGTTAGGGAATATCCAACGGAGTTACAGTTCCGAGCACTTGAACAAGTTAACTTGTCACCACGAGTTGCTAACGGAGGTTTCAACATGTATGGCCCTATCCCCTCGCCAAGACCTAGCCCGAAGATTCGTCTTTCTCCTAGGATTGCATATATGGGACTACCTAGTCCAAGGACACCTATTTCAGCAGCTAACTAAAGCAACATTTTACATTTGCACCAGCTGATGATGGATGTCTCGAAAACAGGTTTCAGTATCCGACCCATTTCTTTTGCTTGATCAGGACCACGAGTCACATTCAGTTGTTCGTTTATAGTATCCTGACCTCTGACTAAAGATGGAGAAGTAGATGCAACAAACTAACTAAAATCGTTATTTATTCGTTCATTCATGTTTGATTTATTTGTACAAGATGGCTTCATTTAGCCTAATTAATCATCTTTTATCAAAGTATTGAAGGATGGCTTTGATTAACATTTTTGTACAATTTTTTTCATATTTTTTAGCATCAATGAATTGAAGTTGAAGTGAAAGCTCTTTACATATATATATACTAAAGTTTCTATGTCCAATCTTGTAATTTAAATCTGTTTAAGCTCGTTCGTATTGCTGGTCTCAAAACGAATAGAGGAGGAAGGTTATTGACGGTCAATCAGAAACAAGCCTCTATACCCTACGCTCTGCAGACTTCACTTGTGGGATTATATTGAATTTGTCGTTGTTATCTATCTTTACAAAACAACTACAAGGGTGAATTTGCATCAAAAACCAAACTGAGGACATTTTTGTCATATTTTCAATAGTTCACGGGTATCGTTAACCCTTTTTTCGTTATTCATTTATTTTCGATCACTTTGTTAATTTTCTTTGACTCTAAAAATATAAAGAACCAAAGTCTTTTCAAGTGTTGTATTATCATTCTTCCTATTCTACCTAACCACCATAAATAATGCCAATCAACTAACCTAAAAAGTCAAGTCAATAAATCGGCGTTGAATTTCAAACTAGTTAAGATCGACTGTATTAAAAACCCGTAGTACTTTATTTTCCGACCTATTAATATCAGAAATATGTCAAACTCTATACATCGCATTTAAAATTCCTCAGTCCTAACCATGATTCCTACCTACCCTGAATAACACTTTTAATTTTCTTGTTTCACTTAGGACCATTCCAAGTCAAAAGTGGACCAATCTAAGTCAATAATACATCTTCTTTTATTTTTTAATTTTATTTATTTTACAATTTTGACTTAATAACTTTGAATAAAAAGCAAGTCACAACTCAAATATATATATATTATTTATTTTAATATAATGGTTTAACTCTTGGATAATATCAACAATTAATGGTTCTTAATTTTCGTTACCTTGTAAAAATGGTTATTACCTATTATTTGTTTTATAATATAACAATCAAAACAAACATCGTACAATTAATAAATTTTTCATTATGTTGAAAAAGTTGGTGGCCGTGGGGTGGCAATATTCATCCAAGCTAGAGGCGGTGCCAGAAATTTCATAAAGGGTATCCAGAAATAGCAACTTGTTGTGTTAAGGGTGTCCAAAATAGGCTATTTAAACATTTCGTATATCATTTTACTTATATACGCCCTTGACACTATGTGGCTACGCGACTGATCCAAGCAAGAAATATCATTTTCTTCAGTAGCAATCCTTATCATCACCTGGAGTTGTGATGAGATAGTTGAAATACCTCTGTCCTTATTAATTAGAAATTTTGAATTCGAACATAGAAAAATAAAAATCTCATAGTCTAGGTCAACAATGAAGCTCCACGTCTCCATTTTGTTAATGTTGTTACATAAATATGAAGTAGTTGAGTTTGACATTAATTAGTTCCACTAGCAATATAAGTGAAATTTTCTAATTGTATTCTTGACTCTTTATATGAATTGGATCTTAAGTCTTCCATTTTCACTAACTATATATAATTTTATTTAATTTTTATTTCTTCCAACAATTGTGTTTATTTTCTAATGTGGAATTAATTTTGAGTTATCTATGAGGTTATTATTCAATTGTTTTTTTCACTTTTGGTCACGTTGATCGTAAGGGAGATTAAATCGAAAAAATAGCAGCTTGAAACAATTAAGTAAGTATGAAAGAATCGCTGCCCCATGAATATTCCTTCTTTATATAAGTTCTCGAGATTTTTGAACAGAAAAAAACATTCACTTTCGATAATAAAAATAAAAGGAAGACAAGTTGTTTTTCTTGAAATTGCAATCAGTCTCGCCATCTCTTTAGTCATCACGACCTACTAATTACTCATTTACAATTACGATTAGGCCATGTCTTTAAAAGATGATCATATCACCAATTTTTAAATTTATAAATGAAATTCCATAATTTCTTCATGTTTCCTAATCTTTAAAAGACGATCATCATCACCGAGTCTTAAATTTACAAATAAAATTCCATAATTTCTTTCATATTTCATACGTGAAATTTAACACTCTCTAATTATAGTTATTTTTCAATTAATGGAGCTAAAGACCAAGTGTATATTGTGAAACAAGGACCAATGATTAATGCCAACTAGCCAAATAAATTGATTGGAAATGATCTTATATATCTCTACTTCTGTTAGAGACTTACGATTAAATAAAAAAAAGACATTCACGAAAATGATTATAGATTTCTTACGTGTAAAAATAAAAATTTATTGATAAATTTGACATAATTTGGACTTGGAGAAGGCAATTTCATTGCTTTTTTTAAAAAAATTCAAAACCTTTGCATGTAAGTAATATCTAATTTCATAAAACATTTGTTCAAACAAAGGTTGTAATGTATATAACAATAATGCATGTCAAATAGGAAATAGGGAAAATTCGAAATTAGAACACTATCACTAATTTGAGCTTATTACATTTTACCTCAACAAAAAATAATATACATTTCTTAAATATCAAAAGAAAGATATAATACAAAGCAACAGTTCTGTTCAATTCCTTGGTGTCAAATTTAGAACAGAATTTTCTCCATTTCAAGCATACAAGTAAAGCATCAGATAGTTCAAAACTGCAATACTCACTCGTGAGTCGCGGTCCAACAAAATGATCGACGATGAAGCTTTAACTTGAGCTACCATTTCTATTCATCACATCATGGTAATACAGAAGCACACACATTGGTTGACCAACAATGCAGAAAAAGCACCAGAATGTCATGTTGCCCACCTGAAAAAAGTTGACGCGTACTGTCAATGGATATGCCCACGAAAAAGAGAATAAATCATCGAAAGCTTATGAAAACAAGGCGGAGAGACATACATTCGAGTTTTTGAACTTGTTTTGCAGGAAGTTCGTTAGTATGACCAAGGGAATCTGCTCAGAGAGAAACATCACTACATGTCAATATTCACACTGTCAAATGAAGATACATAAACTTCGCTCCAGTGTCACTATTTTATGACTACAGCTCGTTTCTTATCCCCGAATTTATATCCATCATACATATATATTTATATATACTACACACACGTGAATGATCCATTACCTGAAACATGATTCCAAGGAATGCCCAAAACTTGAATAGCCGACAAGGAACAGCAATACACAGCTGAAGATAACGATACCACATGTCATCTAAAGCCAATCATTTTGTTGACACGCAATTGTTTTCTGTTTTTATAAGCTTAAATACGCCACCTGGTGTAAAAATGGAAGATGGAAGGGAACAGAAACCACATACCTCATGGAAAACAGCAGATATAAAGAAAGAGATCACCATTGCAACTCCCTGCACCAAGAATCAAGTGGCAATTAAACCTAATTCAACAGATCACAAAATAAGATCTAGTATACAATAGTAAGGCCAAAATTTCTGCAAAGTAGAAAGCGGATAAAACTATCCGAAGCAGCGACTAGTGCTTGATACCAGGCATATGCTTAAAACTCAAACTGAAAAATAAAAATAATGACATGAAAGATATGAAGTATAATGTGGACCCAAAGAACACTTATTTGATCGTATATTATACTGTTCTCACTTCTCTGTCACAAAACATAAATACTAATAGCACTTTAACCTTCATCAGGAAAAAAACACTTTCATCCATGTCTCGTGTATATTAAGATATTAATCGCACAAAAGCTTATCTGTACGAATAGCTTATGTGTCTACTTTGAAGTGCATTTCATTATCTAGCAAGATCACTAGAGTTAAAATGTTGAAAATCACATCGAAGCTTGTTTCTTCAATATGTAAGTGTGTATGTCCCTTGCTGTCTTTCTTCTTTTTTTTCTCTCTTCAAATTTCAATAAGTATGCTAATGGTTAGGAGCAGTATGATTGTATTTATGTTATATAAGATAAAAAGAAAAGGAAAAGCAGTATGTTTGTGTGAGATAAAACTTGAACCTCAGCATACAAGGATAAATTATCTTAACCTTAAATTATTGTAACAGTTATTTCATTTACTTTGGGTATCTACACTATTTTATTGTCGCTGCTTTTCTTTCTTCATTATTTTAATCATTGTTTTTACTTTTGCAATTCTTTCAGACATGTTCTCGATCGAGGGTCTATCGGAAACATTTTCTCTACCCCCTCAAGGGTAGGGACCAAGGGTTGTGTACACCTCACCCTACCCAAACCCCACTTTTGGAATTATACTGTGGTAAGTTGTTGTAATAGTGCACAAAAGATTAGAAAGTAAGCAGACAAAAATAGCTCAAAAATAAATTAGAATCTAGGACGAGAGAACTCCAAAAGTACCTTAGGTATGCCATTCCTTAAGCATGGGAAATAGATGTGACGAACCATCCACTTATGTACAGGCTGCAGTTGTCACCAACACTTTGGTTACTTAATGTCCAAAAAAATGTTCAACAAAGACCAAACCAGGCCGATATTAATTAAAGTTTCACTTCTAGGTAATGAAGACAAACACATATTTTGCATGCATAAGAATCGGCAATGACATAAAAAGAAGGAAGAAGTACATACCATATTCCAAAGTCTCCAATACTGATAACAGCAGCCACATTGGTGCAACAACAAAAAAGAAATAAATGAGAAACTCTAGCAAGCTCTGAAATTGTTGGAATGAAGAAACAAAAAGAACAAGACAGTTTGATGTTTTAATCTACCTCATCAATTGTTTTTGCGTTCCACCAATCTTTATAGAACTCACGATCCCCAAATCGCAGAACTTCCGCAAGTATATTTAACCTACAGAGAGATTATTATGTAAATAGAGCTATTCAGTTGCGGTAAGATCCACAAGTATATTCAGCCTACAAAGAGATGTACTATGTAAATAGAATTCATTCTGTTGAAATGCTAGAACACATAATCCATATATGAAAATAATCGATATATTAGTAGTTTTTCAGTTAAAACAAAATAAGTCCCTGGCGTTTCATCCTGAAATGTGAACCTTTTCATAATCTAACACAAGAGTCTTGCAGTATATCCATTCAAATTCCAGCTCCGGCATTTAACAGGCGCCAGCTATGTGTTGGTCTTTGGATAGATATATTGAGGAGGAATATAATTTTACTGAATTAAAACCACTCAGATTCATTGAGCACCTCCAGTTTTGCACCTTCTGGTTCTTCAAATTTTCGCCCCCTCAACTCAGTACTCATGGCAGTTTGATAATCTAGTTTTAAGTATAATGTGATTTGCACTTTAAAGGTTAATAAGTGACACAAAACTGTTTAGTTAAACATATTTGAAATGAAAAAATGGAAAGCATGATGACAAAATACACACAGTAAGAATGTCCTAACACTCGTTTTAGTATCAAGTATAAAAACCTCGCAAATAAGATTGGAACATCCAAAAATATGGGAAGAAAGACAATCAACTACAAATAAAATGCATAAGCATACTAAATTATAAATCAAATATAGAGGACATACCAAAGATGAAAGAGGCTGTAGAACATGCAGAGCCAGACATATAAAATTGGAACTGAAAGCTTCAATACCCTCTCGATGGCGTATAAAAGGTTTCCTTCAAATGGATGTTGTGAGCTTCGCACAATCGGGTTAATATACTGTATTAAGATGCCCAAAGTTAGTATAGTTTACTTTGACAGGAGTGAAGGCACGTTGAACTGTCAAGCTCAAGAGAACTTACCTGCTCAATGATAAATCCCATTAATCCTGTAAAAATTACCAGCTTGATGAGTTGGCGGGCCAGCCAACCCTTCCGAATGGATGCAGAGCGAGGATAGCTAAGCTTCAGATAACAGAATAAACATATCCAAAACTAATGAGTTGGTGTAACAAATAGTACGAGAGTTGGTAAAAATTTCATGAAATTTTCATTTTTAGATGACTGATGATAATTGATTTCCTATTACTATGAAAGGAATTTGACTTTAATCCATGGGATAAAGGACCGGAGGGGCCTCAGTTGTAGTATTCACCAACTGTAGCCCCATTGAATCTGCCCACACCACATTCAAGTATTATACAGTATGAAATACAAGTACTTCCAAACGTAAGCAGGATCCGCACATGTTCGCAATAATACAAGTACTACTCCAAAATGATATCAGCACGTGACTGAAAAAAATTGTCCAACGACCATATCAATATTTGGTGCTCCAATTTAATCTTTTTCGCATACGTCCAATTGCTTCATCATTTAACATGCATATGAATACTTCAGGCAAGGACATGCTTGGCAATAAAATCACATAAAAGGTAGTAGTATCAAAGACCTACAATCTCTTTAAATTTGTGCAGACTTGGCAGGAAACAAAAGATAATGGAATTTTTCAAAAATCAAACTAAATTGCTCAACAGAGTTATTTAATTAAATCTTGGCGAATCTAGAGAAACATCAGATGCTGTAATGCACTTGTAGTAAGTACTCTACCAAGGAAGAAAGTCACTGACAACTTCAGAAAGGTCAACTGATCCTACCTGATAGCATAAAGTTGGGGCAACCATGAAGTAAGCCAAACTCTCGAAACTAACATTGTAAGAGTAGTTGATTTCGGAATTCTCACCCTGAAAACATTTAAAAACTTAACTGAGAGACTCCATATTCGGAACATTATCTCAGATGACCAAAATACCAGAACGAGTACCGAAGCTTAAATAGAGAAGTTGGTTTGTCTAGAAAATTTTCAGGAGAAGCCTTAATCAAGATCAGATGTGGATCCATGACAAAGAAATAAACTAGTCATACCTCATTCACAGACTTTGCAAGCTGTCTCATATCATAATTTGTATGTGCATAAGAAACTAGTTTCATCCACACAATGCAAGCAAACATCATCAGTGTGACACCCGATAGAAAAGCAGAATCACACCTGTGAAATTGAAAATACCTCTGACTCACTAGATTTTTCAATGTACATAAGCAAGAAAATAGAGTTGGCAAACATAATTGAAGATCCTCTCCTCTCAACTTAAATTTCAACACAGTTTGAACAAGCAGCTATCCGACCCAGTGTAATCAAAGGCAAAAGGCGTAGAAAAGAACCATCCGTCAGACCTTAGGCAACCACTATCTATAGAAAAGAAAAGAGCAATGAAGAAAACATAAAAACATATACACGTAGTGCACAAATAATAATTCCACATAAACTATCCTTATATGGACGAAAGAATAAAAACTGCAATTCGTTGAAATAGATGAAGTATAAACCATGTGAATTTAAGTTCAAATATGGCTTTAAACTCTGAATTAGCAATGTTTCACTTGTTCCCTTGTCCATAAGGACATAGTGGCATGCAACAAATTTCTAATTCAGATAAACCACTAATTTTCTTTTACTACTTCTCTAATTTCTTAATCTAATTCAACCATAAAGTTCCCTTACAATCCAAAATGCAACAGGTTAATGTTCAACGATGATCTGTTGACGAAAATCCAAATTAGAAATTAAATTAGTTCATAAGCACGACGACTACAACCCAGATAATAGTGCACCGTTGACATTTAAATTCACCAGTTCTACCATAACATCGCCTCAATTTTACAACACACACTGAGAGACATCCCGCCAGTGAAGGCTCACTTAGCAACTTCTTAGGAGGATGTATATATCAAAGTTCCATGACCTCAGTATGAGAACAAACCTGAGGATGACCAGAACTGGATACAAAATGGAAGCTGTCGTTATAATTATGTGAAGAGTGACAACTACCTGCAGGATCAGTTAGAAAAGTTACTGGCTGAACACAGTCAAACATAAAAGGTAACACGAGTTCAGACAAGTCAAGAGAGCCAGAATTATTCTGGTGTATACCTTCTTGAACACTGTGACTGGTCCATGTCTGAGCAGTCACATTTCATTGATATGGAAGAATTAACAAAAAGAGGAAGGGAAGAACGAAGAGGTTATTCTGACTTACATGTTCAGTCATATACTTCTTCTGTGCCATTTTCTCGACAAGAAAAGCAGCAAGAGGGAAAATCGGAAGACTAAGACTGCAAGTAAGTAAAAACTTCAATGTTTTATTTCGCATGTGAGCATAATACACAGATTAAGAAAGGTCTTAAGAACACTACCAGCACATCAGAAGTGGCCAATCTCTTACTGATGTTGAACTACTCCAGAAGCCTGACCCAATTAACAAGCCATACTGCAATAGTAGTCAAGATATTGTCAGTGCAACATGAACACCAAAAACCCTCTGAAATATATTCATATCTTATAACCCGATAGTTGCTAAAACGTTACAGGGATTAGAGAGAGCAATGGGGCAAGTTGGGCAAGTTCAGACAGGAGAGGTCCAACCGTCACGGCCCGCCACTTTCTACTGTGCTTTTTCCCATGATAATGTGCCGTCTCACCTTGTTCGTCTCCCCCTCACCCTCCAACTTTTCTGTCATTTTTCAATTTATTTACAAAAAATCCCTAAAATTCATGATTCTAATCGCAATTCACATGTTCTCACTCTATCAGATTCTTCCAAAACCCATTATCCCCATCCCCTTTCCAGATTTTCATGATAACTATTTGAATTTTGAGACCATAATCTTCCGGCAACAGCATAGCACTTTGGAAAGCAATTTATAATAATTCATATTTCCCAGTAGATTTAAGGGTGGAAATACTCCCAATATGGGATGTGGGTTCCTCACTAAGTGCTTAATTAAATACATATTCATCTACTGCAATGACAAACTAAACACTTAGGGCTCTCAGAGTAAATAACCCTATGATTTCCTTCTATTGTTTTTAATAAAACACTACAATTCTAAGCTATTCACTTGTTCAGCCAGCCACATTACCACCCCTAAGAGTGATTCTTTGATGTCAATAAAGATTCATCATACATGGGGAAGGTTTCAACTGTCTAGCCAACTGGAACAGAGAACTCACATTAGAGAGATAACATACCTTCATCAAATTCTCAATAATCAGCCTGCTGTTTACGGCAATAAGCACCACTATACAGAGATTGAGTAAGCCAGCATGACTCTGCAACAAGATGCACCAACTAAATTAGAGAAGCGCTCTACAGCCACTTATTTACGGGGAATTCAGACTAATTATGCTATATATCACCATAAGACACCTGAATGCAACTCCAAATAATGTGAATTTGAGATTCTTTACACCAGAAATTGTTAACTTCCACTGTCTTGGTTAGCTTATGAAACATTAGTGAATGATGATAATGCAATTAAAACAGTATATGCCAATTCTATCATTCTCAAGTCACCTACTGCTTTTCCACCCATAAACTAAGCATAATACAATAGGAATAAAATTTAATAAATTCAACGGACAGCAAAAGCTTCTATTTTAATCAAACCAAACGGCGCATTGGCTCATCGTCTATTTCCACATATCTTGTTCTTAAAATCATAGCGACCAGGCTGCATTATAAATGGCATCTTCCTCAATCCTGCAAGGATCTTGACCCTCTTAACAAAATTACTATGCTCTCTGCTGAGGGTAACAATAGCTGCTCGTAAGATGCTCACTGGTTGAAAGTCGGCAACTGGCATACCTTTCTGGTGCTCCTGGAGTAATCCTTTTTGCACCCAAAAGAACTTAACCAAAGAACCGAGAACAAAATATAGGTTGCTGAGATTTTTATTTGAAGTCCTTTCTTATGAGATAAAATTGAGTATACTCGAGGTAGTTTGCAGCTTTCAGCATAGCAAGCCTACTGATACCAGCCTATGTTTCCAACTAATATGGAGGTAGTTATTGCTTGAAGTACATGTGTAAGTAGAAACAAAATTATTGCCATTTGTGCAAAAGGTCTTTTTTTATACCGTGGTGACCGAGCCAACTTTCGCGCACCTCGATTAAGTCCACATGATACCTGCCACCTCCCACCAACACATGAATCAGGAGGCTAGAACAAAAAGAAAGAATCACCTAGTATTTTTTATTTTTTGCCCCTTGGGCAAAAGTTTCATCTTTGCAATGTTTTCTAGTTTGGATTAATGGATTCTGTTGGACAGAATTGTACTCAATACTTACTGGAACCTAACACGTATTTTATTTATTAGAATTAGAAATATATTCTTAAATAATTATGGTGCTGAGGTTTAAAAACAAAGTCTGCTGAACAGAAGAACAACTTTTTTCTGTAGCTCAAAAAGGTAATCAACAACCAATCAGTGGCAGATGAAGTGTCCAAGCACTACTATCGGTGCAAACACATAAATTTACACGTAAAAATGATTAAAATCACAACAAATAGCATGTCTAAATTTGAATTCATAAAATTTAAATCATGCCTCAGCAACCAATCACATTAGCTAAAAAGTTCTGACTCCTTGCTTAGCGAGTAGTGTAATGAACAAAACAATTAATAAGTACCTCAAATTCAGAACTTACCTGATTGAAAATAGCGGCCGAACTAAGAGGACTTTCCTTGTTCCGCCGGTGAGCCGGTGCCGACGCTCTATAAACATACTTCAACGGCGTCGTTTCATTCGCTTTCCTCTGCTCCTCCTGAATTCCATCTCCATCACTAATCTTCCCAATCGTCGTACTCACAGCCTCACTCACCCTATCCAATGGTCCGTTTCCACTTCCATCCTTGATGTCACTCGTTACATCATCCGAGCTACTCGAAGCATCCACAGAGCTCGAATCCAACTCCGTCACATCATTCACAGATCTATCGCCGCCGCTACGCCGCCTTCGGAGGTTGTTATTGTCGTCGCTTGACGATGTAATACTCTCCGGATTGATCGTCATCGTATCAATTCTAGAAATCACTAGAAAGTAATGATCAAGTTGAAATTTGAAGCAAAAAAAAATGGAGTAGAACGTGAACGTACCGAATTTGACTCTATAAAAGCATTTGTTGAAGTATACAATTAAGGAAAATACGTGTAGAGCTTCCCGCCGCCATGAAAATTGAGATTTGAAGAAGGATTTGTTTATTTGTTTGTTGAATTCACACCAAAGCCGTTTAGAAGTTTCTTTATCACGAAATTCCAGAACAAGTATCTCGTGAATATCCTCTTATGTTCACCATATATTTTTTTACATATATGGAAACTTACATAAATATAAAATATTTACCATATATATATATATCGCGATAATATTTTTTTTACTTAATCACTTTTAATATATTTATCACACATTTTAATATACTGATAATATAATGTGTCAATTTTTTATAAAAAACAAGGATAATATATTTTTAAAAACATATTTCTTATAATATTTGAATAAATTGTATTATTTTCAGTTTTTCGAAACTCCCTTCTTCCTTCACACCTTGTTTGGATGGTTGTTACTTGGTTGACCGTTGTAATATATTGTATTATTGATTTGAATATAATGTTTTTATTTTGATTGTTATGTAAATTTTGTTATATTGCAGTTTAGGTAATAACAAAAAGACTCATTTTATGTAACGACTTAGTTGCGGGTGATCATATTGTTTTCTTAATTATCATATTTCATCTTTTATCCTACGTTTTCATAATATCTATACATCATACCCTATATTTCTTATTAGGTTTATCATTCAAATTATGGATATGCAACATTGTGTAACGACGGAGAACGGTACATTATCAAAATATTGTATTCATTAAAACAATACAATGTGATGTAATATAACACAATAAAATACAATATAATACATTATGAAACAATACGTAACAACCATCCAAACAAAGCAGGATTCTTCTTCATACTTATTTCGTCGTTGTTTTCCTCCCCTTCTTCTTCTTTTTCTTCTTTCATGTTCAAACCTCGACTTCGAAAATCGCCATGCAATAAATATGATTCGGTTTAAGTGAATAATATATTGAAAGACTCGAAATATTGAGAAGATCTCATATATCAATTTTTGAAATTATTTAGAGGAGATTCGAGTTGGTTAAACTTGAAAAAAATTTGATCTGCAATGTATACTGAATGTATATTTCTATTGTATCAACAATGTATATATATCATTGATATATAGTTAAACATCATATATACACGAGTATTAACTGTTTATACAATATTGATACATTATATATACCTATAACCATTTTGTTGGAATTTTATTTTGTTGCGTATACATATATCGCTGGGTTATTTTTATGTTTATGAAAAGTTGGTTTTCTTTGGTACAAATGAAACTATTTTATTGTATATTTACTAGACTTGCCTTTTAGCGTTTGAATTTAGAAATAACATCTTAATTATTCAGTTTCAGACATCTTGAATTTAATTTAATAAAAACAAATGTGGTGTTAGATAGTAATTGCCCTTTACCTCCAACTGTAAAATTACAAATTCAAGTCATCATATAAGGGTACAAAATCAAATCGAAAATCGAATCAAACGGCAAATCGAGTCAAACCAAAAAAAAATTCGACTAGTGATTTTGAAAAAACATCCCACTATAGTTGGGTAAGTTTGGTTTCAACTAGAAAAAACCAACTCGATATTATACATATAATTTTTAAGATTTTATTTAATACGTAAAAATATTTATTTGGGTATAATTTTGAAATATTTCTTACACTTTTTCATAGTTTTTATCTTTTAATATATATATTTTATGTTTGAAAGTTAGAATTCTTAATGATCCAATAAAGATTATAGTTCACACATATTGGTAATTATAATAAAGTTTAAATCAAAATGAAATTAATACTAATGCAAAAAAGAAATCAATTCAACACTAAGAATGACAATAATATCGAATATCTCACAATTAAAATACATAATCTAATTTTACTTTTTTTTTTAAATATTTAGTCATGTAACTAATACTTACTAAACTTATTTTAGCATGATTTAATACTTTTAAATTATGATCGATTTCATCATGATTTATTAATATGCAATATTTGTTTTACGTGATTTCATTATTATAGTTTTGTTGCATAGATAGTGTCAATAATCATATTATATTTTGTGTTATTCTCTCAAGAAACAACTTAGATAGTTGCATTTTGACAGAACTAAAGAAATATTTGAAGTACAAGTAAATTATATGTTTGTATGTATACTTCATCGAAAAACCCCGAAAAATCCGAAGTTGAAATACCCGAGTTTTATTGGTTTATAAATTCAAAAATTCGACACAAATGGTTTGATTTGATATTTGAAAAACCCGAACCAACCCGGTCACAGGGACGGAACTACAGTTGCTCGTCAAAAAATTTCGTTATATATAGGCCGAATCTTACTTTATATTGATATATTAAGTATTTTAGACACTCTCAAAAATACTATTGAGCCGTAGCTCACTGGTTAAAGTGTGCTCAATCTATACACAATACCCAAGTTCGAATCGTAGACATCAACATTTTGTATATTTTATTTAATTGTGGTCTGCTTTAAAACGGTTACTTAATTAAAAAACGGAATAATTTTCAAAGTTAAAGAACACTAGCTTAGTGATAATAGTTTGCAAAGTGTGTTTGGCACTAAGGTTCAAATCCCCCATGGTTATATTTTTTTCCTCTTTCTATTTTGGCTTTACTTTGGAGATCCTTCACAAATTTTTTGCCTACGTCACTATCCGTTACTTTGGATACCCTTTATAAATTTTTTGCTTATATCATTAGCCGATCATGTACACCCCTATCATCGTCCAGTGAGTTTAAAAAGGGAACTCTTGTGAAAGGGTAAAGTGAAAAACTTAGAAAGAATTAATTTAAAAAAAAAGCTTCATATTTTAGTGTAAAGGCACAAGTCTGCCTAATCACATGATTTGCCTACTAAAATGTTTTTATTGTAGACATAAATATAAAGAAGACAAACAAGTTTTATATATATTTATATGTAACAGAAAAGAAAGCTTAATTTAAAATTTAAACCAATATTGTCAATTTCAAATCACATGCTAATAAGTTAGAAGAGCAATTCAATAGATGCTTGTTAGCATATTGATAAAAGTCTACAAGCAAACTGTTGGTTGTTAAGGGTATTTTTGGTATTTTAAATTATTAAAATTTTAGAAGTAGACATTTGTTTGTTGACGTATCTGTTTGTAGTCGAGCATATTTATATAATTCTTAAGATTTATCTTTTTTCTTTTTTAGTGTATTTATCACACAAAATGCGTTACTATAATAAATGGAAGGAAAAAAGAGAAATAACTTTGCTAACAATGAAAATGAATTTGATGTATTCATAAACAGATGAATCTGAACTATTTGATGTGTGAGTCTTTTTATCTGAACTATCGTCAAATGTTTATCAAAACACATCTTAATTATGAACTAATCATTTTTCTACTTGAATGATAGTGGTATTTTATATAGAAAAAAATAAACAACGAATATGTAAAATATATTTTGACTTTTGATAAATATTTGATGACAGTTTATGTGAGAACTCAGATATGACACATAATAAATTAAGATATTTTAATTATATTTTTAACCCTTTAATGTTACTAAGAACATTTCTTATATAATCAACCAATTTTAAGCGAGTCGAATTAAAATTAATCAAATTTAAAATGAGTAGGAACCCAAATAAATTTAAATATTGATTCTACCAAAACAGACATTTAAGAATCGGTATATAAAATTCTGATAAATTTGAAAGTATTTTATATTTTAAAAAATATTTTTGATATATAAAAAATTTAAATGATGGAAAACATCTTCAAAATTTGAACATTTTCAATGTCCACATTTTGAACTTTCAAATATTTTTTATTTCAAACTTAACTGCAATTACTATTTTTTTGTCAATTTCATCATGTCCAAACTCTTCCAATTTCTAATTAAAGCTTGCAATTAATTATATAAAAAATGCACAGGTACCTCCTGGACTATTATCAAAATTTCACAAACACACTTTAACTAAACTAAGGTATTATTACCTTTTGAAGTTATTCTTTTTGTAAATTTGTGCACTTTTTTGGCTTACGAGGCATTCAAATATCTCCACGTGCCTCAATTGCATAAAGTCACGGAGTGTTCTACGTGAGATAAAAGGTGCGCAAAATTACAAAAAAATAAGTTCAGGGGGTAATAGAACCTTATTTTAGTTAAGATGCATCTTTGAAATTTTGATCATAGTCTAGGGGGTAATTGTGTATTTTCCCTTAATTATACTAGAAGAACTTGAAACATCAATACCAACAATAATCAATGGCGGAATCAGAAACTTTACTAAGAATATCCAAAAATAATGGTGTGTGACTCGTAAAATAAAATTAAAAAATATTGTGTTATTTAGGGTTCAAACCCAAAACTCATTCATTCAGATGAACACTTAATTATCACAAGGCCAAAGACAGAACTTTTATCAAGGCTTTCAATTTTAAATACATATTTTTTAAATGTAGAATTTAATATATACATATAAAATATAATTTTTCGGTGAAAGGTGTCCAATTGGACACCCTGGGATAGCTATGACTACGTTACTGACAACGATAACATTTTCAATGTAATAAATTAACTATTTTTGATAGACCCTTGATTCGAATAAAAACATATCCAAATCAAATATATAAAAAAAACTTGCTACAAATAAAAGAAAAAAAGAACAATAACAACAACAAATAATACGATAACAGGTAAAAGAAATTTAATCACATGTTTGAAAACAAGCCAATATTGATAATTTTTTTTTTCTAGTGAAACTTCAAAGAATCAAATACAAAAGATAGTGTGTAGAAAAAAGAGAAAAGACATAAAAACACCATCAAAGTTGTCCTGTATTTGCATTAAGACACCTTAACATTTAAAGTGTCCTATTACCCCACAGAACTATTTAATTTTTTTGTAAATGGACCATTTTGACCCATTTCCTAATCTGAGTTGTTACCACGCACATGAGGCGCGTCATGCTTTATTTTTACTGCCATGGGCCAGTTTAAAGGTGCCATATGTCATTATTTTTCTTTATTATTAATTATTTTATCAATTTATGCCATCTTCCCCAAATTTAAACCCAAAATAATCATTGTTAGCCCTAATTTTTCAATTTCATAGTTTTTTCCATAGCAAAATCAATGTTGATACTCTTTGTTTGACCATTTCATCATCTTCTCTAAGAAAATAAGACACCACTATTGGCGAGGAACTTCTGGATCAATGAAGAATGTGATTTTCTTGTTCAATAAATTCAAAGTAAACACTTCCAAGCTATGAATGCTCCTGTCTAAGCATCACAACTGGCCATAATGACTGAGAAAAAGATTGTCTGCCACAAGTTGGCCAATGGAACATGATGAACAAGAAAATGGTTAATGGTTAATGGAGAAAGTGTTACGCATTGGTTTTGTTCTGAGTTAGCATAAATGTGTGAGTTATTTAGGTCTGAGTTTTGCTATCAAAAGGGTTGCAACTAATAGCAATCCCACATTCAAAAATTTTTTGTCACCTAACTCCATAGCTGAATTAAAAAAAATCTGAATGAAGAAAAATTAACGAAAATTTCTTGAAGGTGCAAGACAAACAGAGAAGAAAAGAAATGGAGAAGATGACTTCTCTTTAAAGAATAGGGTCGGGTCGAGTCGAATTAGATCATAGGGAGTTGAGCAACACGCGCCACTACATAGACGAGAAAATGGGTCAAAATGGTCCATTTACAAAGAAATTAAATAGTTCTGTGGGGTGATAGGACACTTTAAAAGTTAAGGTGTCTTTATGTAAATACGGAACAACTTTGATGGTGTCCGTATGTCTTTTCTCTAGAAAAAAAAACATTTTTTTAAAAAAAAAAGTCTTAAATTATTGTCAAGATGAAATAACTCCAGCAAATCAGATCCCTCCACGTGTCTGTTCATGAAATAAAATTTGTACACATCAGCAAAAAAACTTCCCTCCTCCCTATCCATATAACTTATTCTCTCTGTTTTCCTCCATCCAAAAAAGAACAGCAAAATTCCCAAAATCTATATCAAATTAATCTTCAATTCTTGCAAATTTCTTCAAGATTTTTCAGTTTTCGAACACCCAATTGACTAAAATAATGGAAAAAGATCTCAGATTTTGAACATTTTTGAAGAAAAAAGAAACAAAGAAGCTAGATAAAAGGGGATATACTTGAAATGGAGTGTGTTGGAGCTCAAAATGTTGGAGCAATGGCAGTTTTTACGCGTCCGAGATTGAAACCGTTGGTCGGGAGGAGAGTTATGCCAAGAAAAAAGCAATCTTTTTGGCGTATGAGTAGTATGAAAGTAAAATGTAATAGCAGTAGTGGTAGTGATAGTTGTGTAGTTGATAAAGAAGATTTTGCTGATGAAGAAGATTATATAAAAGCCGGTGGTTCGCAACTTGTATTTGTTCAAATGCAGCAGAAAAAAGATATGGATCAGCAGTCTAAGCTTTCTGATGAGGTGATTGATTTTTCTTGACCCCTTTATGTAAATAATTTGAAGTTATATAGTAGTCGTTTGACTCAGTTTACCGAGGACATGACCTTAGACGTAGTTGAATTCTTATCCTTTTAGTAGTATTATTTAGTTATTGTGTAGTTTCTTATTCTTTGATGTGTAACTAGACCAAAAATGATATTTAGCTGTAGTTAATTAACGGGCAATAGCTTAGTTGCTGCGAAATATGTATTTTTAGTGGCAAATATCACTCTTTGTGAATGTCTCGAAAAGCTATAGTGACAATGGATCTAATTAACTAATGACGGTAAAGATTTTAGCGCTCTTTGTTAATGTATATATTTATCGCTGCTAAAAATTGTTTTTGTTGTAGTATGTATTGCTACATGTTGCTGCATTTGTTTTGTATCTTTCTACTTTGTTGTCGTGTCGGATTCTTCCCTTTTGAGCCAAGGGTCTGATAAGCCATGTATATTCCATAGTTATTCAAGGAGGAAGAAGCGGAGAAATCTAGGAGACGATAAATCAGTTTCTAACTAATTTTGGGAGTTATTTGGAAGTTCCTTATGGTCACTAGAAGTTATGTGTCTTTATCCTAATTGGTTATGAAGTAGGTATATTTAGTTATTATATAAATAATAGATCTAGTAATGTAGCTATGTTGAAAATTAATCTTTTATATGCAAAAAGATTATTCTGGAGATAGGAGATACTTGTGTCTCTTTTTGTATTTTCTATCTCTTTTCTCCAATATAAAACTTCAGTTTTCTATAGGATCTTTCGGAAAAAACCTCTGTACCTTACAAAGATAGGGGTAAGGTTTGCGTACATGCCACCCTCCTCGGACCACACTTGTGGGATTACACTGAGTATGTTGTTATACTGTAGCATACTATATTGCTTTGTTCATCATACTATCTCAGCTTGCAGTTACGACAAATATCTGCTGGACAAACCGTACTGGATTTAGTGGTAATCGGCTGTGGTCCTGCTGGTCTTGCTCTTGCCGCGGAGTCAGCTAAATTGGGGTTGAACGTGGGGCTCGTTGGGCCTGATCTTCCTTTCACAAACAACTATGGTGTATGGGAGGACGAGTTCAAAGGTTGTAATCTTTATTTTATTTTCACGAAGAGTCTTTTCGTGTCTACATATCCTTTCATGAAACAGGACATCTTATTTTCCGGACCTTAGTCAGACTTCTGCATGTAGGCTTATTACTAAGAGATTTCTTGAAGCACATTGGACTTACATTCTCCCTTTTAGCAATACGTCTACTTGAGATTCCTAGTAATTGTTAATTTCTCAGACATACTATGACATTTATCTTAATCTAATTTAAAATGATTAGATCCCTCGCATTTAACTTTCATTAATAGTAAATATTAAGAAGGGTCTTAGAATACAAAGTATGATGGTAATCACTAGAAGTGCGTATGCAAGGGGACATTCGAATATGTGGTTTATTTTAGTAGTTCAAAGAGTCCAAAACCTTATCATATTTCTCTTCAAGAACCAAATGAGTAAACGGATCAAGAATGCAAAATAATCCGAACAAAGGTGATCATAAGGAATAACAGAAAGTTACAAAAGTGTCTCAAAAACAAGTCACGGGATATCAATGGTCCAACGATAGGAGACTTGGTGATATCGGGAAATAACTTACCTTACTTAGTGAAAATTGATAAAATTAAGATGATGATAGCAGAAGATTCACTTTATTTTAGCTACATGCATGAACACAGGGTCTGTCATTATTTGTTTTGAGGTTTCTGATTCTCGATTAGTCTTTCAAATGATGTTTATATCTTCTTTTTTCAGATCTTGGTCTTCAAGCCTGCATTGAACATGTTTGGCGGGATACCATTGTATATCTTGATGATGATGAACCTATTCTTATTGGCCGTGCCTATGGAAGAGTTAGTCGCCATTTTCTGCACGAGGAGTTACTCAAAAGGTAAAATTTACTTAACTTGTTCCTTAGGTCATACGAATCGTTAATTTATTCTTTACAATATGTTTCATCATTTTAGTTTCCTTAAAGGTGTAATTCACATTAATCTTCCTAGGTGTGTGGAGGCAGGTGTTTTGTATCTAAACTCGAAAGTGGATAGGATTGTTGAGGCCACAAATGGCCATAGTCTTGTAGAGTGCGAGGGTGATGTTGTGATTCCCTGCAGGTATAGCTTTTGTTTTGTCACTTTTTAGACTTGAAATTTGACTTCTTCTCATTTTGAAACTTCTAACTTACGATAACAGGTTTGTGACTGTCGCATCGGGAGCAGCCTCGGGGAAATTCTTGCAGTATGAGTTGGGAGGTCCTAGAGTTTCTGTTCAAACAGCTTATGGAGTGGAAGTTGAGGTAGAGAAAAATCATCTAACATAGACATAGAGTAATTCTGAAAGTTTTTGCATGTTGTGCACCTGAAAGACTTTAAACTTGATAAGTTTATGTGAGCAAATTGTTTCATTTTTCCTTTTCTTGGTCTATCGTTACTTTATTTAATAGGTTGGTGCTCGTCTAGGGTATATGCATTCAATTTGGCTATTCTGTTTCTATTGTTAACTTAGAATCGGACTTCCTATTCATCTGATAAAAAGCCAACTGCTATATTGTGACATATAAGCTTGGTTGGCTTTGTAATTGTATGGTTGTTTGTTGTTTTCCGAATTTCAGGTTGATAACAATCCATTTGACCCGAGCCTGATGGTTTTCATGGATTATAGAGACTATGTCAGACACGAAGCTCAATCTTTAGAAGCTAAATATCCAACATTTCTCTATGCCATGCCCATGTCTCCAACACGAGTCTTTTTCGAGGCTAGTTTCTGATATTATGCCAACTAGTTTTTGTTATTATGCTCCACACATTACTACAATTGGCTATGTGGGACTTATATCTGTATCTGTCTGCAGGAAACTTGTTTGGCTTCAAAAGATGCAATGCCATTCGATCTGTTAAAGAAAAAACTGATGCTCCGATTGAACACCCTTGGTGTAAGAATTAAAGAAATTTACGAGGAGGTAATCCAATCCACCTTTCGTTATGTGCAATTTTTGTTTTTAGTCTAGAGAACGACAACCATGACGTTAGTGAAATTTTATGCAGGAATGGTCTTACATACCGGTTGGTGGATCTTTGCCAAATACAGAACAAAAAACACTTGCATTTGGTGCTGCTGCTAGCATGGTTCATCCAGCCACAGGTAATACGAGAAGAAAATACACTACTCTTAATATAAAAAAGGGCAGCCCGGTACACTAAGCTCTTGCTATGTGCGGGGTCTGCGGAAGGATTGGACCACAGGGGTCTACTGTACGCAACCTTACCCTGCATTTTTGCAAGAGGCTAATTCCACAGCTCGAACCCATGACCCTAATATGGTGTTCTTTATATGCTGATTTCTGAAACTTGTACTGCATAAACAGGTTATTCAGTCGTCAGATCACTTTCTGAAGCTCCAAAATGCGCCTCTGTACTTGCAAATATATTACGACAAAATTATAGCAAGAACATGCTTACTAGTTCAAGTATCCCGAGTATATCAACTCAAGGTACATGAGATACATTTCTGCTGTTCTGGATTTCATTGATGTCATTTCAACCTATGTTGCTCAGACTCTTCAAAAATGCCACTGGACGCGTGTTGGATCCTCCAAAAGTAGTGCATTTTTGGTGAATCCAACACAGTTGACGACATTTGTGGAGAGTCCAAGCAACGTAGATTCTGACCCTTCTGAACTAAGCAAGTGTTCATCTTTTATCAGCTTGGAACACTCTTTGGCCACAAGAACGAAAACGACAAAGATCGTTTTTCCTATTTGGACTGGCTCTGATATTGCAGCTGGATATTGAGGGGATAAGGTCATTTTTCCGCGCATTCTTCCGTGTGCCAAAATGGTATGGCTTGATCTTTCTCCTTCATCCCATTATTTTTGTTAACGAGTTTAAATTCTATACACTAATAACTTCTACACTAATTAGATCAGATGAAAGATAACTACATGCAACCGTTCATAAAGTGGAATCAGTAACATCGAAACTGAGGCAGGCAACATCTTACAACATGTTGAAGTACTTTGATAGTGTAAAAATTCGTTAGACAGACAGTATATATAAGTTAAATCCTTTTCGAATACATAAGACACTTCCGTTTTGAATAGTGACAATATTGTACTTTCAGTTCTAATGAGAAATCACGTCACTTGAAAGATAATTACATGTAACCATTCATAATAAGTTGGATCAGTAACATAGAAAATAAGGAAGTTAACATCCTATAACATGTTACAATACTGTCAGTGTATATAAGCTAAATCCTTTTTGAATACACAAGACACTTTCGTTTTGAACAATGAGAATTTCAGTACTAATGAAATCAGGTCACTTGAAAGATAACTACATGTAATCGTTCATAATAAGTTTAAGATTAGTAACATAGAAAATAAGGAAGGTAATTAACATCCTACAACATGTAAAAGTACGTTGATAGCGTATACTGTCAGTGTATATAAGTTACATCTTTCAGTAACGAGAAGTGTTTTTGGTTCAGGATGTGGCAGGGATTTCTTGGTTCAAGTCTTTCTTCAGCAGACCTCATGTTATTTGCCTTCTACATGTTTATTATTGCACCAAATGACATGAGAAAAGGCTTAATCAGACATCTTTTATCTGATCCTACTGGTGCAACATTGATAAGAACTTATCTTACATTTTAGAGTAAACTCCTCCTACAATAGTTGTTGAATCAGAGGCCTCATTACTTCAGATTCATAACAGAAATCGCGGTCTCTCGAGGCCTTGTATATAACATTTTCACTAGGTTAATATGCTTGAATAAGTTGCATAGTTTCAGTTTTTGTATCTGCTTCTTTTTTTGTCCTAGATCATGTATTGATCCAATCTATATACATTGCCAATATATATAAATTTTATAACATTGCTAGTTTTTTTTTTTTTTTAAATTTGTCATGAATTACCTACTTTATTTTATTGTTTTCACTAATTATGAATTGTTTATATCTGTAATTTTCTTTTAGATAATTTGCTAGTGTATATAGAAGTTTATTAGTAGTGCATGACTCTGAGCTGTTCAAGTTTGAAACATTCTTTTGTTTATTTTTTAAAAAAGTAGTTTATTTAAACAATTTAAAAGAAGCATTTTTCATGTCTTATCACAAATTTTATTAATTTAGCAATGTTATTTGTTATGCGGAATTCGAGATAATACGAGAAAATATAAACGCGAAAAACAAGACAACAGATTTACGTGGTTCACCAATAAATTGGCTACGTCCACGGGAAGAGGGAGAGCAGTTTTATTATGGAGAGGCAAGAACAGAGTTACAGAATAGGGTTTGCCATAGCGTCTATATATAGTGCTAAGCTACGCCCTAACAGGCTTGGGCCCAACATACAGAATTAACAGATAATTAAGGGCCCAATACAACAACATTGTATACCGTCGGGCCGAGGGCGTCTCCGCCCCCCCGGACCCCCAGGCCAGGGGGCGCGTCGCCCCCCTGGACCCCCCGACTCGCTGACCGGGCAGCGAGACCCCCGTCCTTTCTGTTTGTAACGGGTCCGATTCAAGGCATTCAACATTATTTATATGTAAATAAAAGTAAAAATCATTTCTTATTATTATTTGTATGCTTATTTCTTTAAGAATCAATTAAGTAATCAACGAATCAAATTAAGGTATCTAAAGCATATCCACTCTTCTTTCATTTCGACTACATAAGCTAGGACAAGAATTTCTTCCACTATAGTGATCAAGTTAAGTGGTTTGTCTATTTAGACCATACTTTATACTTGTATATATATAGTTGTATATCCTATTTTGTAATTTTTTTTTTTAATTTTATCGACTACAAGACCATATATTGATCCCACAAAGCCAACAACGAAAATAACCTTAATTTTTATTTTTATTTCTACAAATTTTTCACGATCAATATAATTACTATGTAGCTTGTTCTCACTCAGTGTATATAACATGAAGTGTCTATTACAATAACAATAACATATTCAGTGAGATTTCATAATAAGGCTCTGGTAAGAACAAGAGTGTACGTGGACCTTATTCTTACCTCAAAAAGATAGAGAAACGGTTTTCAAAAGACCTTTAACTCGATTAGTAGTAAGGAGTTTTTTTTTTCCTTTTTTTTATTGGTTGAAAATGAAATGATTTTATAAAAATAATTAAAAAATAGAGGAAAAATTCTAAATAATCCAAATAGTCCATGTGGGCCCAGAATCATCTAACCGACCATTGCACGTCTTTTGGGCCGACCCGGTCTTCTTATGGCCCAATTATCAAACTTTTAAATAACTGAAAATTGACCCCTAAAGTCTTCAAAAATTATTTTTCTTCTCACTCTTCTCTGTTTCGGAAAAAAATGAAAGTGAAGGTTGACGGAGATGCTGGTGCTTCTCCGGCGCCGGCGCCGGTGAATGTAACGGTGGCGGTAGCTGTTAAGAGTGTTGAAGGGAACGGGAGTCAACGTGCGGTGAAGTGGGCTGTAGAGAAACTGTTGCCTAAAGCGAATCGATTTGTTTTAGTTCATGTTATGCCTACAATCACTACAATTCCAACTCCATGTAAAATCTCTTGCATAATGCTTTTATTTTGGAAAATTATATGTTAGTGTTATAATATATTGTGAGAAACATGTACATGCATGAGAAATTTTTTTTCTTTGAAGTTTTGAGTGAAAAATCAGCTCCTAAATTGAACAAATGATAGGTTCATTGAGAATTGAAGAGGAGAATGATTAATTTTGCTAATGCTAGGAGAAGTAGGGGCTGCATGTAGCCTGGTGGTCAATGAAGTAGGTTCAGACACATGCTCAGATGATTTCTTCTCATATGTTCGCTGGTAGTAGGCTAAGGGGATGATAGTCGAGGTGCACACAAGCTGACCTGTATATTACGGTTATCAAAAAATAGTTTGGAGTGAAAAATTAACACAATGTGTAACCACAAAGGTTTTTGAAAAACAGAACTTGAAAAAAAGCAACAAAAAAAATGTCTAAACAGGTAAATAGAACTAATAATTTTTTCTTAAAATCAGACTAAATTATTAATCACTATCGCCCTGAAAAGAGCGGAATGGCTATAGGATTCATATTGCAGATCCCAACTAATTGTGGATTGAGGTTAGTTGATTGATTGATAGATTGATAAGTGTGTTGGGAAGGGAATTAAAAAAAAATTGTACCTCTTAATTGTTCATGGAGAAAAATATTACCTTTGAATTGCTTTGCTTTTTCATGAAAGTGAGCTGGTTGTTTGTATTTGTGAGAGGTAGTTGAGGCTGAACTCCTCTTTCCCAATACTAGTTTTTAGTTTGAATGTTGGTTCCTATTTTCTTTTTTGTTTCGTCTGTTCGTTAATGATGTCTATGTCTGATCAATATTGTAGCAGGAGAGTATATTCCTGTTGATGGGCTTGAGGCTAATGTGGTGAAACTATATACGGGTGATAAGAGGGCTAAATGTGAAGAAATCTTTATCCCATTTAAGATTTTATGCAAAAGGAAAAATGTAAGATCTTCCTCAAATAAAAAATTCTCGTTCTTTGTGTTTTGGTTTGTTGAAGTAAGTTAAAGTTTCAAGTGTATTTATGTCTGAACTTCCTGTAGGTTGAGACTTTGGTGCTGGAAGGGAATAATCCTGCAACGGTGCTCCTAAAATATGTAAATGAGTCTGGGATTAAAAGTTTAGTCTTGGGCTCTTTCTCCCCCAGTTACTTTGCCAGGTATGTGGGTCAAGATGACTCGAATTTTGGTTTGTCAGTATTATCTCATTATATTTGTTGATTTAGAAGAGGAGCCTTGGCGTATCGGTGAAGTTACTGCCATGTGACCAGGAGGTCAGGGGTTCCATTTGTGGAAACAGCCACTTGCAAAAGTGCAGGGTAAGGTTGTTTACAATAGACCCTTGTGGTTCGGCCCTCTGCCCGGACCCCGCACATAGCTGGAGCTTTAGTGTACTGGGTTGAAAGAAAGTTGTATATTTGTTGATTGGAGCTTTATACTGGTAATAACATCAAGGGCTTGTTCTTCTAATATTAAATTTTACCAAGAGTTACCCGAATTGTAGTTCATATTTATTCTAAATGTTGCTTAATATCCATTTTGCAATCATGTTTTCTTTTGAGAATACCAGGTTCTATAATCTCTGGCTGCAACTTGACCTTTTCTGATGATTTTTTTGTTAGAAGAAAGTAATTTTTCCATGATTTGGTGGGGGATTTATGATTTCCAGTCGCTAGTTGTGCTAAACCTTAGATCAATTTTTACTAGGAAGCTGAAGGGATCAAGCGTGCCATCAATTATCCTCAAGCATGCTCCAGACTGTTGTGATGTTTATGTGGTGTCCTCAAATAAGCTTATGACAAATTCGTTAAATCCCTTGTTGGCTGCTGGTAAATTGAAATCTTTTGGTCTCACAATCGTTTATCTTACTTTCTGAAGTTCTCTTTCTTCTGCCGATCAGGAATATCAGTTTCTGACTTCTAACAAGTGCTTGTATACTGTGATACAGAGCGTGACCTTCGTACAATCAATAAACAACAATCCAGTGCATCTTCCGTCTCCGCAGGAAGTGTTTACCATAACAGATCATCGTCTGTTGCAACTAGCCATCTGAATTCTCTAGAATTTTTCCATGGGAACTCTTCTAGTTATGTCAGTCCTCAACACAGAAGTAACCGAAATCTGGAAGATGTGACCACAGGTCTGGAGGCAGTCAAGGGATGTCATTCTTCCACTTACTCAGAGCAGGTAACCTGATAACTATTCTCTTATGCATTTCTTCAAGTTCTTCGTAAAACTTCTGTTTGCTTATATTTAAAAAATGTCATTTGAAAGATAATATTATTTAGTATAATTAAATCTATATATATGTTGATGTTGATATGGTACTTTTATCATGTTATTTCTGTTTATCCGCAGGTAGACATTCAGGATGAAGTGGAGAGGTTGCGCCTAGAATTACAGGATACTTTGGCAATGTACAATCAAGCATGTGAGGACCTGACCCATGCCCGGAACAAGGTAAAGCTCTTGTGACTTCACCTCAAATCATATGGTAATCATGAAGTTCCCATCTTACATACTGGAAACAACAAATATATGCTACTGATTAGAATCAGGATCTCAATAATCTATCTTAGTTCCATGTGCTAATAGCTTTACAACGTTGGTGAGATACGGTAACTCCAGTAGGCAAGACACTGATGCCCCCCCATCATGAGTCTGTCCACTTCTACAAGCAAGATCTGGCATTACCTCGCACACTGTCTTTCAGGTCCAGTTATTTTCTTCGCAATACCTTGAAGAGTCTGGAAAAGTGAATGCCGCCAAGAAAAGAGAAGAAAATCTAAGGAAAATTGCTGCTGAAGAGAAGGGGAAGCACATGGAAGCTGAGAAGGAGGTTGAGATAGCAAGAAAATTGCTTTCCAAAGAGGTCTATGAGAGGCAGATAGCAGAGTTGAAGGCTCTTCAGCAGTCCTTGGAGAAAAAGAGAATTGTTGATGCACTACTATCATCTGATGGCAGATATAGAAGGTTTACTAGAGGAGAGATTGAGGTTGCTACTGATTACTTTTCTGAGTCTAAGATGATTGGTGAAGGAGCATATGGGAAAGTTTACAAAGGCGATCTTGATCACACCCCTGTTGCCATCAAAGTTCTTCATTCTGATGCATCAGAAAAGAAAGAGGAATTTCTAAAAGAGGTATTTCTTCAAAATTTGATGTTTACTCTTTCATTTCAAGTTATGCAATTTTAGACATGCCTCCTTGATGCTGTTATTAATACCACTTATCTTATCAAAAAAAAAAGAGAAGTTACGCATAGTGTAGTGGAAAGACCCCTCCACCTTCTCAACCAAGAGTTTTGAGGTTCGAGTCACCAGGGAGCAAAGTTAAAAAAGGGCCACTATTGACTCTTTGGTAGGGGGATGGAGTTTACCATATCAATTAATAAGAGAAGAACCATCCCCTATTGTATTCGTAGGTGATGTAGTTTATAGTTTCCAACACTTTTGCAGTAGTTTATAGTTTCAAACACTTCTGCAGTAGTTTATAGTTTCAAACACTTTTGCAGTATCATTGTTAACACATATCAAGACTTCCAACTTCACACCTAACATGCCTTGCCCTTTTTTCCTCAAAACCACTCCTCATACATCATGTATTAGATCTTGTGCACAATTATTTGTGTCAGGAATTCATGGATCGTTTACCAGATATAGTTAGTCCCGGATCTAATTGTAGTCCTTTATAGCAGATATCCTCAATTTCTGTTGATATAGTAGTAATCATTTGTAGGTGGAGGTTCTTAGCCAGTTACATCACCCACACATTGTTTTACTGCTTGGAGCCTGTCCTGAAAATGGTTGCCTTGCTTATGAGTATATGGAGAATGGAAACCTTGAAGATCACATATTGGAACGGAACAGCAAACCATTACCTTGGTTTTCTCGATTCAGGATACTTTTTGAAGTGGCATGTGCTCTTGCATTCCTACACAACTCAAAGCCTGAGCCTGTTATTCATCGAGATCTGAAACCAGGAAATATATTGTTGGACAAAAATTTTGTGAGCAAAATAGGAGATGTAGGTCTAGCAAAGATTATATCAGATGTTGTACCAGAAAATGTTACAGAATACAGGAACTCTGTTCTTGCTGGCACCCTTGGTTACATGGATCCAGAGTATCAAAGAACTGGCACACTCAGACCAAAATCTGATCTGTATGCTTTTGGAATAATAATACTTCAATTGCTGGCGGCTCGTCGTCCTAATGGCCTTATAATGAAATTTGAGAATGCTATAAATTGTAATTCATTAGTGGATATACTTGATAAGTCAGTTCCTGATTGGCCGTTGATTGAAGTAGAGGAGCTAGCTAGGATGGCGCTAAAATGCTGCATGCTTAGATGCCGAGAGAGACCTGACCTCGATACTGAAGTTCTTCCACTTCTGAAAAGACTTGCTGGATATGCTGACATGCATAGCAATGAAGAGAAGAACCTTATACACGCACCTATTCCGTACTTATGCCCGATCCTTCAGGTGAGAACTGGAAATTCCAGAGGATGACCTAGTCATTTCTAGTGTGATTTTTCTGCATGCATCTTATTCTGCTTTCTGCTCTTGTTATCATGCAACATCTTTGCAGGAAGTAATGGAAGATCCACAGATAGCAGCTGATGGCTATACGTATGAGCATAGAGCAATAAAATTATGGTTTGACAGATACAGTGTATCACCGATGACAAAACAGAGACTACAGCACAAGCTAGTCATGCCAAACCACACATTGCGACTTGCTATACAAGAGTGGAGATCAACATTCAACAACATTCAGATAGAGAAAAACTAGTGATTGCTGTGGATAGTTCAAGGTAGAGTCTCTCATTTACTTGTTTCTAATTCATTCACTTGTGGACTGGTTTGAATGCTGCATAACATCATCTTCAACCAAACCTCCACCGTACTTCCGGTGCAAAGGGTCAAAACGTTCATGAGGATATCAAGCCAAAAAAATAACTAGAGAAACCAAGAAAAGAAGGAAAAGTAATAGGACTGTTGTATACACAAGTGACTTTAGAACAAAGTCGTCAAGTATTATGTTTGCATAGATACATTATTACCGAGTGTACATTAGCAACTGTATATCTTTTGAAGTATTGTAAAGCTCCTGATTGTAGGAAACCAGTAGAAAATGTGTATAAAATTTAACATAATTCTGAGAGTGAGACCATACATTCTGATTCATTATTCTTGTGGTAGATGAGTCTGAAGTATTGACGAGGGATGATTTCATATGACATGACACAATTTCACCTTTGGACATGACCTTAGATAGGAGGAAGTGGATTATGATAGAAGTTTAGTAGATAGTTGAGCGTTTGACTCGTTTTTCCTTACTTACTAGTTAGTTGAAGTTTCTGTCCTTTGATTTCTGTTACTATTTTTCGATTATTCTAGTATTCTATCGTAGTTATTACTCCTTTTTTGTAGATTGCTTTGTCATGCTCTCTATAATATTTTGCCATGACTTCTTCCACTTCTTTCATTTCTTCTTCTGAACGGCTTTGAATTGTTTTTCCTTAAGCCAAAGGTTTGTCGGAAACAATCTCTCTACTTCCTAAGGTAGGGGTAAGGCAGATTATCATCAAATATATAGGGGTAATTCAAATACCAATATTCAACAAATTCAAAAGACCAATCAAATCGCACTTAGATCTTATTGCTTAATGCAGTAAGTAGTACGTAGAAGAGAGTATTTTAGATGTTTCGTAGTTAAAAATATGAGGAAATGAACGTGTATTTATAGCCAATAAAACTTAGTGTGAACATGTGTTATTGTGCTTTATCAGAAAAGTCACGATCTATCCGAAGTGAAAAGGGATTAAAATTACACTCTCTCAATATGAGGAAATGGACAAGTATTTATAGTGTGAACGTTGTTATTATGTCTTATCAGAAAAGTCATAACTTATTCACGGTGAAAAGGTGTGATTCAAATTACATCCTTTATCAGAAAAGTCATAACTTATTCACGGTGAAAAGGTGTTATTCAAATTACATCCTTTCTCCGGCTGTCTTTTCAGGAAAATATCTATTCATTTTCTATTCACACCTCTTAAAAATCTAACACAAACAGTTTGGAAAAATGTACAAATATTATTTACTATACATTAAGGGGTCGTTTGGTGTGAAGGATAATATCAAATAGTCTTGGTAAATTATAGTACCACATTATTTGTTGTTTGGTTTGTCAAGTCCAGGATAACTTATTCTGGGATTAATAATTAGTACCGGGATCATCGATGTGTACTCCTAGGCTGTGAAAGAGAGGGCGGACTAGAAGTTATCCCTCCCCTTGGATGGTATAGTAATTCCGGGATAAAATAAGTAAATGACAAAAATGTCACTTTCATCCCTTTTGTTACATTACTTTTTACACTTACGAAGGGCATTTTTTTAAACAAATAGATTGTTATTTTGGATACAACAAACCAGACACTCAATAAAAAATATTCTAACTAATCTTATCATGATTAATCCCGTCATAACTTGAATTCAAACTAAATGACCCCTAGAAAAATATAATATTATGTTTTTACCTTTTGCTAATAAATTAAAAAAATAAGGGAAAAGGGTCTGATATACCCCTCAACTTTGTCATTTAGAGCTGATATACCCCTCGTTATAAAAGTGGCTCATATATGCCCTTACCGTTATACAAACGGTTCACATATACCCCTGCCGTTGCAAAATGGCTCACATATACCCTTCATTTAACGGAAGTTAAAAAATTAGTTTTAAATTTATATTTATTACTTCTAATTTTTTTTTAAAAATTATTTAGGGATGTATATGATTCTTCTATCAAAGTTCAAGGTATATTTTAATTTTTTCATACATAAATTATTTTTTGACTTCTTTTATTATAATTATTTGAGTTTCTTATTCTTATTTTGTTTTTTTCTTTCATTCCTTAGTTTAAAGAAAAAAAAATTAAACTATTTTTTTGTGTGTATTGTAATTTAATTTCGTATTCGAAGAAAAAATTTGGTCATGTACAATAAGTTTTACAAGTATATTAGTGAAACATAAATAAATTTGATTATCAAAATAATAATTATAAATTAGTCATTGAAATAAAAAAAGTTAAAAAAATATGTTTGACGAGGATTAAATTTACTCATATGGGATTATATTTTTTAGAAAAAAATAATAAAATTTGAATTAAAATTATTTTTTTTCATTTCCGTTAGAGGAAAAGGGTATATGTGAGCCATTTGTTTACAAGTAGGGGTATATATGAGCCACTTTCATAACAAGGGGTATATCAGCTCTAAATGACATAGTTAAGGAGTATATCGGACCCTTTTCCCAAAAAATAAATCAAAAACTCACTTGTTCCTCAAGAAAATAGTTTCCTTCGTATTAAACATTATTTCAACTTTGATTTCAATTCTCCTTTTTTAATTTAAACCAAAATATTTATCCAAATACATGAGATATAGAGTATTTTTTAAATTAAATTTTCTATTTATTTTACAAAAAGTTTCATAGTGTTAATAATTTTCCATATCAATTATCAAGTTTGCTTAACTTTAATCCATTTTCCCATTTTCGAAACGTGGCCTTCTATCGCTTTTTATTCTTCCGAACCGCGTATTAAGCTTTTAATATTAAAGCCTTCACTTAAAATTAGCATTTTAGTCCCTCAAAGATATGTATAATACAATTTTGGTCCTCATACTCTTTAGTTAANAAAAAAAATATGTTTGACGAGGATTAAATTTACTCATATGGGATTATATTTTTTAGAAAAAAATAATAAAATTTGAATTAAAATTATTTTTTTTCATTTCCGTTAGAGGAAAAGGGTATATGTGAGCCATTTGTTTACAAGTAGGGGTATATATGAGCCACTTTCATAACAAGGGGTATATCAGCTCTAAATGACATAGTTAAGGAGTATATCGGACCCTTTTCCCAAAAAATAAATCAAAAACTCACTTGTTCCTCAAGAAAATAGTTTCCTTCGTATTAAACATTATTTCAACTTTGATTTCAATTCTCCTTTTTTAATTTAAACCAAAATATTTATCCAAATACATGAGATATAGAGTATTTTTTAAATTAAATTTTCTATTTATTTTACAAAAAGTTTCATAGTGTTAATAATTTTCCATATCAATTATCAAGTTTGCTTAACTTTAATCCATTTTCCCATTTTCGAAACGTGGCCTTCTATCGCTTTTTATTCTTCCGAACCGCGTATTAAGCTTTTAATATTAAAGCCTTCACTTAAAATTAGCATTTTAGTCCCTCAAAGATATGTATAATACAATTTTGGTCCTCATACTCTTTAGTTAATTATATTTATTTTTTTAATTAATTAATTAATATGCACACTTATGATAACAATAAACTCATTGTATTCCTATTGGTGGGGGTATATGAAAGAGGTAGAGCGTACACTCACCTTATTTTTACCGTAAAAAGCTATAAAAGTTATTTATGATAGAATCTCAAGTTAGACACTGTGAAATCTCACAAATTTAACGATTTATTAAGTGTTAAATCAATGTAATTTTTAAAAATAATCTTAATATCATATATTTACTTTATGAATGTATCCAAAGTATACTTCTTAGTTAATTGAAAATTAGGTTGTTGTTTAAACATAAAATGTAATATTTGAAAAATGATATTTGATAGTTGAAGTGTATTTAGACATATTTAGCTAATTTTTATTTTTTTTAAAAAATTTGAGAGTGAAAAGAACCTGAAAAATCAATCATAACAATCCGTTTTCCAAATTTGAAACTCATTAAAAACGACAAATCGACAATGCTCAAACTACCTACTAACCTTTCATCTTAATTGAAAATGACTTCTCTTCTTAGTGGTAGTATCCAATTATCACGTGTTATTACATCCTGCTAGTCTCATGCTATTTTGTTGTCTCTTTTTCTACAATCTTTTTTTCACGTATACTTCGCTTTTAAACTGAATATGTATCGAAAATTAATCCGCATACATTCTACCCTTTCTATCCTTTTGAATTATTTCAAGTAAATTATAATATTTTAAAACCATAAGATAAACTCATAGTATACCAAAAATCTCAAAAACTCA
>NC_028648.1:2562905-2616628 GCF_001406875.1 Solanum pennellii
CCCACCCCCACCCCACCCCCACCTTTCACCGCGTGCATTAAAATTCTCTATATATTAAAAAACTCCATTTTTAATTTTCTTCAATTCATTACTTCTTCTGTGTTCACACACTTTTCTTTGTTTCATATTTGACAAAATCTTCAAATACTTTCACACCTGAAAAAGATTAAAAAGAAGGAAGAAAGAAAAAAGTTTCATTATTTGAATGGAAATCACTTCATTTTCTTCTTCATTTCCATCACAAGAAGATTTCAATTCTCTAAACTTTTTTCAAGAACTCGACTTTCTTTCTCCATCTTCTGATCATCATCATCATCATCAATCCATGTCGAAAAAGATAAAAATTAACGATTTTGATCACAACCCAGTTGAGGAAATCCTAAATAAATTTCTGGGTGTCGAAAACGAAACGCACCCAGAATCAAAATCAGTTGAAAATCACACCCTTTTTGATTACAAGAACCAAAAATTTGATTTTGATCATGGTGTTGTATCTGGCACTAAACGTGTTCGTGAAAATGCCAATGAGAATGAAGATGATCTAGTTGAGCTTATCTCTGGTTCTGGCTCTGGTTCTGGTTCTGGTTGTTCTCAGCAGCCATTACAGCAGAGGAGATTATGGGTGAAAAACAGATCAAATGCGTGGTGGGAACAATGTAACCGTCCTGATTTCCCTGAAGAGGAATTTAAGAAAGCATTTCATATGGGCAAAGCTACGTTTGATTTTATATGTTCTGAATTAGAATCAGTAGTGACAAAAAAGGACACAATGTTGCGTATGGCGATACCTGTTCGTCAACGTGTAGCTGTATGCATTTGGAGATTGGCTACAGGGGAGCCACTCCGAGAAGTGTCTAGGCGATTTGGGTTAGGTATATCTACTTGTCATAAGCTCGTGCTCGAGGTATGCACAGCTATAAGAGGTGTGTTAATGGCAAAATTCATACAATGGCCTGATGACATTAAGATGGAGGAAATTAAACACGAGTTTGAAATCCTTTCCGGGATAGAAAATGTAGGTGGATCAATGTACACGACACATGTACCAATTATCGCTCCCAAGGAAAGTGTCGCGAGTTACTTCAACAAAAGGCATACTGAGAGGAATCAGAAGACATCTTACTCCGTTACAGTACAAGGGGTTGTTGATCCAAAGGGGATTTTCACAGATGTTTGTATAGGATGGCCTGGTTCGATGACAGATGATCAAGTCTTGGAAAAATCGATACTTTATGAAAGAGCAAACAGAGGAAACTTGAATGGTACTTACATTGTTGGGAGTTCAGGATTTCCATTAACGGATTGGATTTTAGTTCCATTTACTCATCAGAATGTTACATGGACACAACATGCTTTTAATGAGAAAGTGAATGATGTTCAAAGAGTTGCTAAAGAAGCGTTTATGAGATTGAAAGCAAGATGGAGTTGTTTAAAGAAAAGAACAGAAGTGAAACTTCAAGATTTGCCTGTTGTTCTTGGGGCTTGTTGTACACTTCACAATATCTGTGAGATGAGAGGTGAAGAATTACGTCAAGAATTAAGGTTCGATTTGGTTGATGATGAAATGATCCCGGAAGTTGTTGTGAGATCAATGAACGCGATGAAAGTAAGAGATCAGATTGCTCACAAACTATTACATCATAATCACTCAGGGACTAGTTTTCTATGATGAAATATGGAAATTCAAGATTTAGTTTACATGTTTTAGAGGTTGAATATTAGGGGTAATTCTTTTACATGGTTTATTTAAGTCATGTTATAGAATAAGTTATTATTGATCTTCATAGAAGATTTGCTTTTCCATTTCAAGTATTGCATATTGTTTAGGACATTATGAATTGGACTCAATTCTTTATCAAAGAAATTTAGCCAAAAAAATTGGAAGTTTCTCTTTGTTGCCATTGTTCTTTTTCTCCTTTTGATTTCTTCATTGTTGTGTTCTCTTTCAATACTTGTCTTTTTAGACGATTTACTATCTTAAACAACCTTTCTACTTTCTCAAAGACAGGGAAGCGTATATCACTCTCTTCATATCACTCCACTATACAGCTCGAACTTTCTTAAAATGTACCCACATCTATATTGAATCTTTCGAAAATGTATTATTTCTAAAGGATCTGGACCATTTCTCAATTTGTGCTTGTCATCTTTGCACGAGAGGTCCATGATAATCTTCTCTGTATCGTTCCAATTTTATCGAATGTCATCAAAGAGACTTTTTTGAAGAATCTGACACATGTCTTAAATGAAACTACCTAGTAGAATTGTGACACTATCATTTGCACAATGTTTTAGCATTTATGTAACTATTTATTGAAATCTACTAACTTTTTAAATTGATCTTGTTAGTTATTACTTTAGCATTTTCATTGACCTCATTAATAGCCTAAAAGGGTCCATAAAGAACTAGGGGAGCAAATGAGGTTGACTTGCTTCTAGTTTAAGTTTGCTTTTATTTGGATTTTTAGAAAATGAGACCTGCAATCAACAATATGTTGACTTGCATGGCTTGTGAAAAAATACTATCTCTGACTTTATACAATTATAAGATTTTATTACTTATAAGTGGCGATAAATAAATAAATGAATAAATAAATACATACTAAGAAATTAAAGAGATTCAACTTACAATCCTAACTAAAAGATCTCAATCAACTCCCATGTACAAAAATATGATCAACTAATGATTTGGTCAACATGTCTGATTTTTCATGTATACCTAAACTTGGCCTCGACTTAATATATAATAAGATATACAAGTTTAATTTAGGCATAATACATAAATATGCATCTTAATTTAACATATCAACGCTTGTTATCCAACAACTTTTTATGTGACGCATCAATATTAGTTATCCAGTAGATACATAATAGACGGGTTGAGGCACTTTGACTTACAATAAATTAAACATAATATAGGTTTAATAATTTAACTAACAAATTACATTGATTAATATAATTTATTTTTTTAATTTTAAGAATAATGGTCAATTTCTTTTCACTACAACAAAAATAATCATTAGCGGTAATTAATTCATTATTGTCGCTAAATATGTTTTTTAGCGGCAATCGACACTCTTTTTATGTGTCTCTAAGCCTTTAACGACATTGATTTTAATAACACTTAACTAATGCTGGTAAATATTTTAATACTCTTTATTATTATTAATATTTAATACCGCTAAAAATTATTTTTGTTGTAATGTTTATGTGAAACAATTGGTATTTCTAATTTTTTTCACATGTAATGCTTACATCATGATGATATAACAAATAGTATTGTCTTTATCCTCAACAATTTGTTGACCTTTGATTAGACTGACAGATGTATTTTTTGGTTGAAGTTGACTAGAATTGATAATAATCCAAAAAATATACCAACTGTTTTTTTTTTGACAGTCAAAAGAAAATTTTTTAAGGATTCCAATTGCCATTGACTACCTTGTTTGTTAAATCTCTTTTGGATAGATTCAAAAAAAAGTAATTTTTAAATTAAAAATTAAAAATTAAATTATAATAATTTTTAAGTTGAGAAATAAAAAGTAGGAAGAGATCTATTCTCTTCGTATAAAAAAAATGATTCTATTTCCTTTTTAGTCTGTTTCAAAAATAATGACCCTCTTTTTTTTGGCAATATTTTAACTTTAACTTTTCACGTAATATGTTTAAGACCGCAAGATTAAACGGTATTTTGGTACATTTGACATAACTTTAAATTAGAACTACAAGATTAAAAAATCTTCTTTCTTTTCTTAAACTACATTCCAAGTCAAACTATGTCAATCTTTTTGAAACGGAGGAAGTAATTTTTAGTTTTGACTTATTTTAAGTTATTTCGCCAAATATTTTCTAACTTGTTTTAAGTTACTTTCTATATTTGTCATACACTTTCTAAAATTAAAAATTGATTTATAAATAAATTTGACCAACTTTTAAGTCAGTTCAAACGTCGTCCTAATACTCTATAGATGGTCTTAACTCCCAAGCACATAAACCAAAAATATTCCTTCCAGTGAAAAGGTAAAAAAACTTAAATTTACCATTGGATCATGTGAAATGGAATAGATTTATCTTCAGATTAATTGTTTGAGTCAGATAAGTCTTTGCCATAAATAAAACAAGCTAAGTTGTGATTTTATTTTTATATGATATAAGTTTAGCATTCAGTGATGTCATGTGTTCATAGTTAAAGATTAATTTTTTAAAGAAAAAAGCATTGAAAACGTTCATAAATTTGATTTGAATTATAAGTTTTATTTCTAAATTATTGTCAGTTTTAAAAATACCCATTCTACTTGACTAACTAAACTTAGATATCCTCCGATACACCTTGATTTGCCACATGACATAATAAATGATCTCAAGTTTTTATAGAGGCAGTGTCTGCTCAATGCTTATAAATATAAGGCACATGCCTTAGGGGCCTCAATTTTTTTTATTAAAAATAAATTATGTGTTAATTTTTCATAGAAGAAATAATTATTTATGATAAATGTATTAATTTATATATTAAAAAATTATTTATTCTCCTTAACCTCAATCAAATTGAAGAAGTCAAGAAAGCGTTGTTTGTCTTCTTACATTCTTTTTGCTAAAACTCGCATTATTATATTTTAAACCCCCTTTATACTCTATGTTAAGTTACAATAATACTCTGTCATAATATAAATTAATAGTAAAATGTGTTAATTAAAGTGAATTGTCTGTCTAGACTGACCTTTCTCGGTGTTTCTAAACCAAAAAGGTTTATAAGTAATTTTGTCAAACTTAAGTTCCTTTACTCTTTTTGAATGAATTACGGCCAGTAAAGTAATCTGGTGAAAGGGGTCCATAGAAAAAAATTGGCTTCTTTTTCTTTTTTAATTTTTCGTTTAAAAATAGAAAAAGAGTCGAAACTAAGAATACGCTCTCTAGAAGATTTGCTCAGAACTTTTGGTCCCCTACTATCTTGAAACCTCTTTGCTTGCGGGGGCAAGAATGGGAAGAGCGCTTCGCGAAAGAATCGTGTGGTGCGGTGAAAGGTTTCTGACCCTCCAGGTCTCCACCTACTTGTGGAATATGGGGGGTGGGGGGGGGTGGGGTGTTCCTTGATATTTACTTATAGAATAATGTTAACAATTCATTCAAAAAAATTTAGACTTCTAATTGAAATTTCGCTTTAGGCGTCCAAATCCGTTGAGCTGCCCCTAGTAGGAGCATGTGACGCTTGATAAAAAGTCAGGAGAAATGTTGAAACGCTCCTAAACTTGACGAGAATTAGGAGTGTATTTCACTCATGTTGCATGATCAGGGTATATTTATATTGAGTTGGTCAAGTAAATGAGAAATTTAAAGGCTGTCAATCGTTCGGAGATAAACTTAATAATTTACGCCAAATATAAATGTATTTTTGGTACTTATCTCTTTTTTTTAAAAAAAAAACAAAAGAAAATATTTGAACCTTTCTTATAATCTAGCTAGAGGCAAATTTGAACATTCACTTAGTTCAAAGACAAATTTAGCTCTTCTTTTTCTAATTTTGAGTTCTTTTATAAAAAAAAAATTAGTTCCACCTTTCACTCTCCTTGCTATTATTATCAATGTCAATATCACATTTACTATATATTATCATCTCTTCCCTTCTCCTTTCACTTTTCTCTCTTTATTGCTCCACCACCATCTTTACCATCAATAGAAACATTCTAAACAACTTGAATATATATGAACATAAAATATTAGTTCAATTATATAGGGGTCAAAGAGGAAGAAAGAGTGATTAACGGCGAAAATAATGATGTGATTTCAAATTTATTCTCCGTTTTAAAAATAATTCTTAATTGTGAGATACGTGATATCACAATGTGCGAAGCTTTCGTCATTTGAATGTATGGACAGATTTAATTACAAGTAGATTTTGATAGCAACAAGGGCACATTTGACATTACCTACTAACGCATAATAAATCTATTTTATTTCACATAGTTCAAGACTAATTCGACCTTTGTATCCTAAAAATAGAAAAGAAACAAAACCAAACCTTATGCATAGTTGATTTCAAATTATGGGCAAAATGATTTTAATGTACTCTATATCTCAGTTATTTCGTGTTTCTGAATGATTTATTACAATCAGTAATTTTTGATTTTCATAACACAGATTGGAAACACTAGTTGGGGTCAAATCTATTATTACGAAAAAAAAGTATGGAAATCAATAGAAGTCAAAGTTATAAAATTTATTGATCTGACCATTTTTATAGAAATGTTTAACTGATATTCACTCTCACCGTGTTCTCAATCAGTAAATATACAATATTATGACTTACTCTTAATCTTAATTTCATATATGAATTTTAACTTTTATTATTCATTTGTTCAAGAATTTGGAGGTTATTATTAATAATTTCGACACATAATTTGATAGAAATTATCAAATGAATCCTAAGTATTAATCTCAAATAACCCATAAACTCGTTGATAATTTTAAAGATCAAAGTATTCAAGCAAATTGACGAAATATTTATATAAATATCAAATCTAAATCATCCTAATTGAGAAATATGTCATTAAAAGTCCCGAATAATGGATAAATCTTAGGAGAGTAGAATCAAGAGAGGAACAAAATTATACTCACAATCTTGATGAATAAAATTATCATAAATATTACTTTGGTGATAAATATTAGATTGGGTTTTTACCTAACCCAATATCTATTTTAACTCAAGTCTAATATCTCCAAAATGTCATCCTAAGCCGCTCATTTGACACTTTTAGTGTTGCCCAATCTGTGTCTAAAACAATACCACTAGTATAAAAAAAACTTTACAAAAATACGAATTTACCAAAATTTAATGAATCAGTGAAAAACAGAAAAACGTAAATTAATTCACAGAAAACTAAAATATGTAAAATATACCAGAATCTGGAAAAACATAACAGAAAATGATCAAACCCACTGAATGCACAGTGTCCCCTTAAGGAAATTATTCTCCTCTAGTATTCCAGGTTTAATTTGGAATATGTCCTCCTTGGGTAGAATGATCTCAATCACATGTATTGATACACAAAACGCTGATGTCAGCGAGCCACTCAACGACAATAAAGTACATGAAGAAAATTTATGCAGAAGAATAAGAAGAAATTAGAAATTTTCATAAGTAAAAAATCTGAAGAATAACTAGTATTTATATGCAAGAGGAATCGATTTCGAAATGTTGCAACCTTTCATAATCCACATGACCATTCATGAAAGTTTGCCACTTTTTTCAAACGATCATGGTCATTCTTGAAAGTTGCAACCATGCATAACAGTCATATCCAATGGCGTGAAATTCAAATAAAACGAGAAAGTAATTTTTTAAATAAACAGGTCGCGAGCGGAGTTGAATCAAAACGTGTCGGTTAATTAACTAAATAATTGAAACGGTTTGGCCATTTAATTTATTAAATAAATTATTAAAACAAACTTTGTGATCGGGTCGAAACGTGTCGGTTAATTGACTAAATAATTAAAACGTTTTAGCCATTTAATTTTATTTAATTAATTAATAGAAGTGTTTCTTTATTTAAACTCTTTCTTTCCACCACCAATGAGGGAAAAATATTTTTTGTCAAAGCAAAAGAATAACCAAATCGTTTCCAGTTTCTTTTTTCATCTTACATCCATTTCCCGTTAAAACTCTTATTATATCCCACTACGGATGCCAAAAATGAACCCAAGCATATGTAACCCGCTCAACCCGTCCAGAATTTTAAGGGTTGGCTCAAGATAATTTGGATTGTATTCAATCTCTACCCATTTGAAGAGAATTCTCAATTGAGCCAAATTCAATACCCAATTTCAATCCGTTTTAATTTCTTTTTATCAAGATATGTTTCTATGTTGAAGATATTAATTATTATTATTTAACATATTTTAGAATTTATTTACCCATTTGTTACTTTTTTAAATAAAAAATGCGGAAATTCAAATTGTGATTATAAAAATTAAATATCAATATGTTAAATTATTGAGATTAATCAGATCAAATTGGATGGGTGAAGACCCAACCCGCTTTTTAGCCCATTTGAGCCCAAAACAATTTGAACAGGGTCAAGATCCAACTGAATTTCTATTCAACCCGTTATAATATTTTCAATTTCAACCCAATCCACTCATTTAACATCCGTATATTCGACATTTAAAAATTTCAAAACGAATACTAATCTTTGCTGAAGAAGGATCGTGATTGGAATTGGTCGGAGGCTTGTCAAGCTGCCTTCGAGAAGCTTAAGGCTGCTGTGATGAAAGAGCCTGTGTTAGCTTTGCCGGACTTCTCTAAGGCATTTGAAGTCCACACTGATACATCGGACTTTGCTATCGGGGGCGTCCTAATGCAAGAGGGCCACCCAATAGCCTTCGAGAGCAGAAAATTGAATGATGAGGAGCGACGATACTCTGCTCATGAGAAGGAAATGACAGCCGTGGTCCACTGCCTTAGAACGTGGCGCAAGTGTTCCGCCCTTTTAAAAACAAAGCTTTGAAACCCCTCAAGATTACCGCCAAAAATGTTTCCATTAGTCTGACGTGGCATCTCCATAAAACGGGACCCACATTAACAAACATTGCCACGTCATCAATTGACATAAGGGACCCACATCAACAAATGTGGGACCCAGCCGAAAATACAGTGCCACGTCATCAATAAACAAAAATTATAGTCCTTTAAAAAAAAACTAACAGCCTTCCTGTTTTATTAACACTCCCATTTTCTGTTTTATTTTTTTTGTTCTGAAAGTTCCCTCCGTCCAATTCTATCTTCATTTCTCCTTTTTAACGGATTTTCGTATTGAAAAGAAAAATAATAATCGAATTTCTCATTCTTCTTCTTCTTCATAGTCTTCGCCGATTCGCTCAATCGTCGCCCTGATAAAAAGGAAGACGATTGATCGAAGATTTTTTTTTAAATTATGGCGAAGAACAGAGAGGAGGAAGAGCAACAACAACATATAATGGTAGCGTTAACGGAGGAGGAAGAGGAAGAATTGGAGGAGCAATTAGGTTCTAGTTTGACTCTAGAACGAGTCGCTGCTGCGAAGAAATTGATCGAAGATCATTATAAATCGCATATGAAACTAATCCAGGATCGTAAACAAAGGTATTTTTTTTTTCTCTTCTAATTATATGATTTTTTTTGAAATTTTTGGGATTAGGTGAATGCGATTTTGGTTTTTTCTGGTGAATTTTGGATTTGAATTGGAAATGTGTGCAAAGTGTAGCTCGATCGTTTCAATGTGGTAAAAATGATCGGATAATGAATTTTCATCATTATGTTAATGCAAATTTTAGATTTGAACTGGAAATGTGTGCAAAATGTAGCTCGATCATCTCAATGTGGTGTAGAGGTTGACATTTTGGTAAAAATGATTGGATTTTGAATATTTCGTTTAGGCGTTTATTTCGGATTTATTTGGGATGTAACAAGTGATATTTAGGTAACTTTAGATTTTGAATTGGAAATGTATGTGATATGTAGCTTGATTGATCATCTCAATGTGGTAAGGAGAGGTTGACAGCTTGGTATATATGATTGGATTTTGAATATTTCGTTTAAGCGTTTATATCGGATTTACCTGGGATGCAACAAGTGATTGTTTGGTAACTATAGTTTTTGAATTGGAAATGTTTACAGTCTGTAGCTTGATCATCTCAATGTGGCACAGAAAGGTTGACAGCTAGGTAAAACTGATAGGATTTTGAATTTTCATTTAGGTGTTCAATTCGGATTTCGTGTTTTATGTATACGCATATATGCAACGTTTATTTGGGATGCAACATGTGAGTTTTAGGTAATTGTAGACTTTGAATTGGAAATGTGTGCAAGGTGTAGCTCCATATCCCAATATGATAGATGTCCAGCTAGAGGAATTTCGCTGTAGACATTTGTTCTGGATTTCGTGTTTTGTGAATGTACATATACAAACATTTATTTGGAATGCAACATGTGAGTAGCTAGTACCAAGGTAGTAGGTTGATAGCCAATATAAAAAATATTTCGCGTCTATGATTTTCGGAATGAAACATTTTATTTTGACAAGTTTTTATGTGGAATGTGTAGTTGGTATCAATGTATTTGGATTTTCAATGTTTATATACACACACATTCATTTGGATATGCAAACTTATGCGATTGGTTTGTAAGACAATGTAACTCGTAATTCTTCTTTATTTTCAAGACAAAATCTACTTCTAAGCTGACAAGAAAGAGAGTCACTCTCTCTTTTTGTCTTTAGAAAGCTTCTCCCCTGAAATTTCCTTTTTTCTATCAAGAAATAAAACTAACTTTCCTTGATGATTGATTAAAGGTAGTGAACACGGACAAGATATATCTAAAATCACATGGACCTACTTTGTCTTGAAAGGACCTACAATCTCTCAAAATTCTTGTCGGTTTAGTAAAACATAGAACATCGTGGAAGAAACAAGTCCATGTAGGAGACAACAGGTAGTTTGGATTAAGGCTCGCTTATGAGATTGTGCTTATATTAGGTCCAGTGTAGCTAGCAGTTTTTTTTTTATCTGTTAGATATTTGCAGGTCAATAGAACCTTTAGAGAACTCCGAACTAATGACTATTAGAATGAAACGGGTTCTAATGGAGGAATTGGATAGTGAGGATTCAATATTAACTCGTACTAGCTTGGTATTGAGGCCTAGTTGTTAAGATTTTGTACTTCACCACTTCTGAAATGAAAGGATCTTTTATGGTCTCTATCATTGAAGAGGCATCAATCTTTTAGAGCTAAGAGTTTCGATCTCCTCCAGTGTTGGATAAAGTCATGATTTTTTTTATAAGGACTAGGCTAAGTGGCTAACATATGCTTAGGGGTTGCCTTTGATCAACAAAGGTCTCGGGGAGATGCATGTAGCTAGTGTCTTATCTTGTTTACTTGGTTGTTATTGTAATGGAGCACCTCTTGTCGTCCAAATTGTACTACTCTCAATCTGGAAATAAAAAATACTGTTGCAGACGAGTTATGTTAAATGCACTTTGTAGGCTCACATACATATAAGTTGAGCCAATCACACTTAAGGAGAGTGATATTAGATGGAATTTTGACAATTCTTTTCTGTATTTCCTCATGTATTATCGTATATAAACTGTAGGCGTTCACTGCTAGAAAGGAAATTGGAAGGCTCTGGTGTACCAAAAGAGGAACAAATGAACCTTCTAAAGGAATTGGAGAGAAAAGAGACAGAGTATATCCGACTAAAGCGTCACAAGATTTCTGTCGATGATTTTGAGCTTTTGACAATCATTGGGAGAGGAGCTTTTGGAGAGGTTTGAGATTCTCTCTTTAGATTGAAAAATATTTCATTCTTCTGGTATTATGTCCCCCCCACCCCACCCTCACGACCCTATGTTTTTTGTTCTGTGTCATCCGCTTCATTGATCAAAATCTTAACCAGAAGGAGCATGTCTAATGAATTTCGTCCATTCTCATGAAAAATCCATAATCATATTCTACATAAGATTTTTAAATTTATTTAGACATCTAATAATTGGAGTCACTCATGATGCTTTTGCTTTTATATCTCTCACTATTCTTATGAGCTCCGTGTCATAATAATTTCTGTCATTGGAGTGCTCTAAGTTTGAAAATCTTAATTGCTTTCAAAGGCCTCTTTAGTGTTCAGGCAGATAAATTTCTTTGTTCCTTTTATTGGACATTAAGGGCAGCCTGATGCATTAAACTGTAGCTATGCACGGGTCTGGGGAGGAATGTGCCATATAGGCTATTGCATCTATTGTACATAACCTCATTTATTATTTCTGCAAGAGGTTGTTTCCTCAGCTTAAACCGATGACCTCATGGTCACAAGGAATGTGTTTCCTGTTTACCAGCACTTACTCCTGATAATAAGTTGCTGATTTTTATGTATATCTATTTTGCAGGTCAGATTGTGCCGGGATAAAGTATCTAAAAATATATATGCAATGAAAAAATTGAAGAAGGCTGAAATGCTAAGTAGAGGGCAGGTGAGACCAAATCCTTCCTAACATGCTTAAGGGGCCAATTGTTATCCATCTTCTTTGCTAAAATAAGTTTTATTCCTACTACTTTGCTCTACTGTTTAAGAAGTGATCTGATTGTCTTTCGTACCATCACTTTACATTACAGGTTGAACATGTTAGGGCCGAAAGGAATTTGCTTGCTGAAGTAGCGAGCCACTTTATTGTAAAACTTTTCTATTCTTTCCAAGATGCTGACTACTTGTATCTGGTAATGGAATATCTGCCTGGTGGTGATATGATGACGTTGCTGATCAGGGAGGAGACATTAACTGAGACAGTCGCAAGATTTTACATTGCTCAAAGTGTTTTGGCCATAGAGTCTATTCATAAGCATAACTACATTCACAGGTAGGTATTGATCAGTATTTGGTAAAGAGTAATGGTATACCCTGGAGACTTCTATGACTGATTTGAAATGATCTCAATGATTTATGTCTTTTACGTAACGTTTTGTGCAGGGATATAAAACCTGACAATCTTCTTTTGGACAAAAATGGTCACATGAGGCTGTCTGATTTTGGTCTATGCAAGCCCCTTGACTGTTCGAATTTATCTCCTATAAATGAAAATGAAGTGATTGATGGTGAGGAAAAAGGATCTGCTAACAAGTGGAATAGCTCCCTTGAACAAATGCAGCATTGGCAAATAAACAGGAGAAAATTAGTAAGTAGAACATTATTAAATATTAACAGAAACACAGCTTATCTCATTAGTTATAAACTTAATCCAGAATCCTTATTTTGGTTGATTTTTCAAGGATCATAGATATGGAAAAGAAAAACTAAAAATTGGAAGAGAAGTAGTCCCTTCGTTTCAATTTGTTTGTCTGGTTTTGATTTGACATGAAACTTAAGAAAGCAAACAAGACTTTTGAATCTTGTAACATTAAATTAAATATATATTACTTGAACCAAAATATCATTTAGTCTTAGTCTTAAACATGTCACATATAAAGTTGAAACTACAGAGTTGCCAAAAAGAAAAGGAAAAATGCATTCTTTTTTGAAACGGACTAAAAAGGAAAGCAATAAAAACAAATTGAAATGGAGGGAGTAATATCTAGTACCAGAACAATTTGTTTCGGGAGAGTAACATACTTATCTCCATAGTGTTGGGACCTGGGATAAGCTTATTCATATGGATCTAAAAAAATGCATAAATAATATTGCTTTGTTGATACGTAGCTCTAGCTGATACTTTACCGCAGAAATTTTAGCAAAGCCAGTACATGATTATGTTGAATTTAGCACTGAGGCGTTGCTTTTCAAAAGTATGAAGTTTTGTTAAAACGAAAATCTTTACACAGTATAGACATCTGAAAAAACTGAAGTACTTAGATGAACTTTGTTAAGAATGGGAGATAAATTGTAGGGTGGAATAACTAGTGTTGTGTATTACTCTTTATATTCTGAAGTAACAGATGTTGGTCCTGTAAAGACTAGACTACCTTTTCACCCAATAGCTCCCCCTGCCCAAAGCTGGTTTATAATGTCAATGTCATGCATGCCAAGTTTGTTACAAGTCTACTTCACTCATTTATCCTGCAAAGGCTTAGTGAGCAAGTCAACAACTTTGTTTTCAGATACCTCTTATGCTTTTTGAATGACACATCGGAACTTTATCAAAATGTGACTGCCAACCAGTATGTACCTAGCTTCAGATGAGTAATGGAAACGAACTAGAAATATCATTTACTATTCCAAGAAATGATATTTTGTTGATTAGTTATTGGAACCTTTAATATAACCTGTTGCTATGGCAGGCATTTTCAACAGTGGGCACTCCTGACTATATTGCTCCTGAGGTTTTACTGAAGAAAGGCTATGGAGTGGAATGTGATTGGTTAGCTTTCTTATTCGTGATGAACGTGGATTTTAATTGACTGATGTTTTAAAGTTTTGATTGCCTTACTTTCCAAAGATTAAACATGACTTTCACTTATGGTTCTTTCTTTTAGGTATGATCACCTTGAATAGAGAAAGTATAGTTAATAGACTTAATCCATTATCCTCTTTTCTTTGCTTCATTCAGGTGGTCACTTGGCGCCATCATGTATGAGATGCTCGTTGGTTATCCCCCTTTCTACTCCGAAGACCCAATAACAACATGTAGAAAGGTATAGTGGTCTACACAAGTGTGTGAAAATTCTTTAAGCAGCATTAACAACAACAGCAACATCAACATATAGGTGGGGTTTGGGGAGGGTAGAGTGTACACATACATTACCTCTACCTCGTAGAGATAGAGAGGCACTACGAAATTTAAAACTTTAGGAAGCAAATCTACTTTCTCCTGTTCAACATTGATATTATTTATCCTTTTTGTTTAGTTAACAATCAACTTATCTATGCTTGTGCTACTGTTCCGTCTTATGACAGTCCAGTCACGATACTTATGTGGCATGATTCAAATGCTATGTTTTGACACTTGTTCTGGTTCTATAGATAGTTCATTGGAGAAATCACATAAAATTTCCAGAGGAAGCAAGATTAACTCCTGAAGCCAAAGACCTGATCTGTAAGTTGCTTTGTGATGCTGAAAATCGTCTTGGTTGTCGAGGAGCAGAGCAAATAAAGGTTTGTGTTACAAGGATAGTCTTATTTTTGGATAAATTGTAGATTCTTATGCTTTATTCATCAATATAATCAGGCTCACCCCTGGTTCAAAGACATAAAGTGGGATAAACTTTATAACATGGAGGCAGCATATAAGCCAGAAGTCAATGATGCTCTTGACACTCAAAATTTCATGAAGTTTGATGAGGTAAATTACAATTTATATCTTATCCCATTTCTGTCTTCTTTCCAAATTTTAAAGGATGTTTATGAGAAGTGATTTTTCATCTTCATAATTTAATCGTGACACTATGTTTCGCTACTACACAAGCTACCTTAGTGGTATGTGTGATCAAGAGTTAACCTTGCTCATCTTATGACCTCTGTTCATTTTGGTACCTAATATTCTGATGACACTAAAGATGAGCCTACATCACACCCCTCAGGGTGCGGCTCTTCCCTAGACGGGATATTTTGTGCACCAGGCTGCCGTTTTACTAAAGATGAGCCTATGGTACCAATGAACAACGACTGTGATGACTTGTTTTTAGTTTCTTTATCTTCTACTTGATTACAAACATGCTATGAGATTTGCATCTACGCAGGACAGTAATTCCGTTAAAGTGTGTTTGCATTGAAGTGTTGGAGAAGAAAAACTAAAGCCCATAAGAAGTGAAAAAGCAAAATGAGAATGGAAAGTAGAATTGAGGGACCATTTTCTGGATAATAACTGATAAAACTAGCATTTTGTATTTTTCATTTAATACTTAAGCTTTGTTTTGGATGATCATTTTGACATACATGTTTAACTGTTGTTACCAACAGCACTTAGTTGAAAATTCTTTCTCAACTAATGTACGATTGGAACTCACTGCAGGCAAATCAAGCACCAGCAAAAAATAGTTCAGGACCCAATCGAAAGGTGAGTTTTCGTTTGCTACAATGAGTAAAGAGTCCTATCGGAGCAATAACGCCATGCTTAAGTAGCTATTTTCTGTTGTAATATTTTGGCAGAAGCGTCTGATTCCCGAAGATTTAAGTTTTGTTGGCTATACCTACAAGAATTTTGAGGCTGTGAAGGGATTAAGACATTCTTCAGGTATGGTGACTTCCATATACTCTCAGACTAATAGTTCTGTCATTTTCTTTTGAAGGGAGCTCATGTTGAATGCTCTATCATCTGCTAATTACTCCCTCCGTTTCAAAAAGAATTTCCCTATTTTCTTTTTAGTTTGATTCAAAAAGAATGACCCTTTTCCTTTTTTGGCAACACTTTAACTTTAACTTTCCACGTAGCATATTTAAGACCACAAGATTAAAAGGCATTTTGGTACATTTGACATAATTTTAATTTAGAACCACAAGATTAAAAAGTCTTTTTTCTTTTCTTAAACTCCGTTCCAAATCAAACTAGGTCATTCTTTTTTAAACGCAGGGAGTAATTCTTATGCATTCTGTGACATGTATAATGTATACTAGTTTCTGGACACGTGCTTCGCACGTATGTCCAATACAAGTAGTTCATACAAACTAAATCATATTAAAATATATTGCAATAAATAATAGAATAAAGTGAAAAAGTACAAGCTAAAATAGATGAATAGTCAGTTTATATTCAAATGATTTTTTGTTGAACAATATTAGATGATTAAATATTATTTGAAACTAAAAAATTCAACAATTAAATTTATCTAGATAGGTAAAATGTATAATGAATTATATATATTTTCAGCAACATTTAATGTATTGATATATTTACATGATACTTTTTCAGAAGTAATGTTTTTGATGTGTATTTCATTCGTTGTTTTGATTACCGATTTCAACAGTTAGAGTAGTTTCATTCATCCGCTTACAATTATATAATTAAGAAAACATTAATAAACATATATCACCAAAATAATATATATGAATATCTATTCTTTTTCATTTATCCACTTTTCTTTTACCAACTTCAGCGAATTTTCAAAAAAATTAAAGTTTCAAACAACTTCAAGCTAAACAAAGAGTCAAAGCTAATGGTATCTCTACCACTTCTATATCAATACATTCAATTGATTTTAACTCAAAAATATGAATATAAGAAACATTGATAATTTATTAAACTTAAAACTCATAAAATATTATATAAACAAGAACAATATATATTTAACGAACACATTCACAAAAAATGACAAAGCTGCTTCCCCTAATGGAGAGGGTTGTACATATTCTTGATTTATGAATTCATTTATATATATATTGATCATTGAGCATAATTTAATGAAACAGATAAGATCATTCATTATCAATTAAGTTAGGTAACTAAAGAAAATCAAAAGTTTTATTATTGGAGACGAAAAGACTTAAACTATGATACAATGTTCTTTCCAACTTCCAAACAACAACTGTTTATAGCCATTGTTATGAGATTTATATATTGCAAGTACAAAAAAACTAAGAAANATATATATATATATATATATATATATATATAGATCATTGAGCATAATTTCATGAAATAGATAAGATCATTCATTATCAATTAAATTAGGTAACTAAAGAAAATCAAAAATTTTATTGTTGGAGACGAAAAGACTTTTCCAAACAACAACTATGTATAGCCATTGTTATGAGATTTACACATTGCAAGTACAAAAAAACTAAGAAAAAGAATGAACAAATTACACAAGAAAATATTTTGTTGAGTAAACATTGTATTCTAATTAATTACTACATATTAAGATAATATGCTATAGTAAGTATTGATAGATGAACAAATATAATAGCTAGAAGCTTCAATCAAACTAATAAATGTTCAAATGTGAAAAGGTTGTATTCTAATTAATATTGAGGAAATTTAAACTATAATAATTACTGGCAGATGAACCATCTAGTACTTATCCGGTTCAATGCATAAGATTATTAATAAATTTTATATTTTAAAATTATAGTTGCTGGGCTTTTAATGTTATCTTTATATAATTAAAATATTATTATTTAATTAAATTTATATTTAGTGTAGCAATAAAATGGCAATTCAACTTTTCATTTTGAAGCTTCTCGCTTATAATAATATATTATGATATGATAAGCACTTGAATGAATTCTGAGCTTCTGTATAATTAATAAAACAGAAGTACCTCTAATTTTGCTGGTGATGAATAATAATGCTCACATGTGTCAATGTATTCCTTGAATCGATGGATTGTCAAAAACAAGCTCTCTACCTCCTAAAGGTCCTTTCAATGTACGCTCCACCCTTTGAGATCCCACTTGTGGGATTACCTTCGGTGTGTTGTTGTACATGTGTTAACGTACGTCTTAATGCCTTAAATGAACTTAAGACATAAACATATACCATATACTACTTGCAGCATTATTAGATTTCTATGTGACAGCTTGAAGTTCTTGTGGATGATTGGTCTTGCACTCAGACCTTGATGTACTTGCTGGAAACAGAAAACTTTGGTATCTTGCTGATTGTGTTATCTTTCATTATAATGTTCTGTATGTGCTGGTTTTCTGAATGGTTGTCTATAGGACATCTCGATGCACAAATCATCCCATGTTAGCAAGGTCAGGAAGGGTGTAAACAGCCTAACCTAATGCAAGCATTACTGACAACTTTACCGTTACCCCAAGGCTCCCTTAAACTGTTTCAAGACCCTACTTTGATTTCTCTCCTCTAGTAGCATGTATATAAAAAGGTTTTTAACAGCCATTATATCCTTGTAGGTGACTCTGCAGTGGATATCTCAGGCAAGTGTTCAATCGATGACAATGAAATGCTTGTCCTCGCTGCTGCATCAGCAGATACTGTAACTCTGTGATGAGCATCCAAGTTCTACAACAAAACTAAATGATCAACATGCCATTTCTATGGTTTTTCCTGGAGGTAATAACATTGAGTGTTCAATTCGAGTTCCGACCATTGCTCCTTTGTCCACAAAAGCAGATTGCCATTTACAACACTTTAAAATGTAAAAAGTGACAAATACAGGATCTCTGGGTAGGTTTCATGCAGCTATCACTAGGAGTTTTTTCTTTTTTTCTTTTTCAAACTTGAAAATTGTGTATACAAACATTAAGCATTTAACTTGACTGCCCTTTTAGGAAGAGCTAAGAATGACTTAAAATCATATCTGTCTAGAACCCTTTTGAGTTCTTACTCCCAGATTTTGTACATTCACACAGCTGTACCAAGAAAATGGGGAAATCAAATAGTATGCTTTCTTCTAAATCAGTTTCTGTATCTTTTTCCAACAGCCATAGGTGTCAAATGAGCGAGCTGAATTATAATGGAGGCTTCCAGCTTATGAAGGCTGGTTCCATACAGGATTAGCTATATCTATGTTACTTACATTTATATTGATGGGGTATAGTATTATGATAACCATTACAGGAACAAAGGCATACCAAGTGGTGTAATCCCACATGTCGAATCTAAGGAGGGTAGGATTTACATAGACCTTACCCTTAGCTTTGTGGGTAAGAGAGGTCGTTTATGATAGATCCTTGACGAGTAGATTCATTGATAGGTCCTTAAAATGATCTCATAAGGAGAAATGGGAGCTTAAGAATTTTACATTCAGTTCAACACTAACAATAAACAACTTCATGTGCTAAAAGGTAGAAGTCAAATTGTAAACCAAAAACACTTGCACCACCAAGGATTAATGTCAAAAATAAGTCATATCAAAAGGATATCTGGAGTTGTTCCCATTTGAATCACATACATAGTAGAAAATGTCACAGTTACACTCCCAACGCTACCTACCGGAGGCTTGAAAAGTACAATAATGGCTTCATCTGCTTCATTTTGATTCTCAATGCCTTCTTAAAAGGCTTCTAATTTTTGGAACATTGCGACTGGAAAAGCTATTGACCAAAATTCCATCAGTTGCAAGACATTGTAGAAAACCTGTGAGAATAAGAAGTCGAGACAGAATCATGCTTTTGGGGAATAGGATAAGTTGTTATGTCGGGAAAATAATCTGGTTGGCAAAAGGACTGCACATACATAACAAGGCTCGTCATAATATAATCGCTGAAATCACACCAGTTGAAAAGATTCTGAAGCTCTTTTAGTTACATATTTAAAGTGAAGTGAAATAATAAAAAAATTGAGCACAAGTACAATAAACAGTCGAGGACGACAATCATGACTTTAAACTAAGATCTGAGTAGTAACAAAAAATCCAGTAGAAGGGGATTAACAAACAACAACAACTACCTTAGAGGTAGAGAGGTTGTTTCCGATAGACCCTTGGCTAGATGAAAAAGAGATCTAAGCAGTTCAGAAAAGGAAATAGCAGAAATGAAGAAGTCATGGCAAAATATTATAGAAAGCATGACAAAGCATCAATAACTACAACAAAAACTACTATTATCAAAGTATAGGAAGCAACAGATCATAATGAAATCGAGGAACAAGAAAAGTAATACTATGACTAATTCTACAGAAGGATAAGCAACACCACACTCTTCTACCTGCTAACCTACTACCCTAATATGTGTCCTCCACAGACAAATGTTTTTACTAAAAGATAATTGACCACTTAGTTTTATGATAAGTTGTCAAAAGTCAGATACAGGCAAGGAGTTTGTCCAATCAACGATATATGGTTTATGAGAGAACGCTGAGAGGCTAAACCAAACTTGTGAACTATGAAACTGCATCACATTTAATATTCCAGAAGCAACAAAGGAGTTTTTGAAATAGGGAGTTTACGAATTCATTTCTAATTTATATTTTCTAGCCATTTTGCTGGTATACATATTCATTTACTGCCGGAGATAACTGTATCAGCTATTAACAATTTGAAACTACCCAGAACACAGATATTAGTAAAGTGATATCAGTAAGATAAATATTCTTCAACCTTCGCTATAAGCAAATGTGTACGCAAATAGAAGTGAATACAAGCTTTGCTCATACAAGACCGCTGTGCGTGGGTCACTCTATCTTACGAGACCTTAACTGGTCAATGGAACTAGCTAGAGGGTTGAGTGAGTCCCAACGAGAGGCAAGGTCTCTGTGACCATATAACCCTTGGATATCTGAGGCAAAAGAAAAGAGCCGCAGACAATTACATAATGCTACTGGATCTGATCCAAGATGATGAAGAAGATAATTTGTGCAAACACACTCCAATATATACTTAATAAAAATAGACACACAAAATCTAAAATTAGTTCTTTCTAAAAGCTACAAAAGGAGTACATTTAACAAAGACTTAAGCAAGCATACCAATTATAGCTCAGTAAGTGTTGCCAATGGAGGTCCTGCGGAAGTGAAGTAAGATCCAAGATCGATATCCTGGTCATCGTACATGGTGATGAAAGGGTGACTCTGTATTACATGAATCCCAAATAGCCACTACATTAGTAATTGATCAATAAGCAACTTCGAGAAAAGGCAAAAAAAAGTGATTATCACTACCATGAGATCATTTGCCGACAGTCTGTCCTTCTGGTGCTTCTGGACACTGAAACAAGTTATTGTGTAGTGAGCTTCCGAACTAGAAAACACATCTACCAGACACTCATAGGACAATTAGATTAAAAGTTTCAGATGGTACATAATTATAGCGCTTACCATGCAGATATGAATGAGCAGAATTGTGGAGAAAATTGGTCAGGAGGTGCACAAGGTTCTGGTTGGTCAACTATGGTTTCCATAAGTTCATAGACATTGACCCATCCTTCATCTCCCTCGGGTGGTTTATATGGGAAATGACCTGTTGCACACTCGAGCAAGACTAAACCCAAGCTCCAAATGTCGCTTTTGTAATCATAGGCACCTCCTGAAATTCTCTCTGGCTATAGCAAACAACAGAACATCAGCAACTTGGAGGTTTTTAGCATAGGCAGATTGTAATACTCCCTCTATTTCAATTTGTTTGTCTAGTTTTGACTTGGCACGGAAATTAAGTAAAGAAGACTTTTGAACCTCGTGGTCTTAAATTAAAGATATGTCAAATGTACCAAAATGTCGTTTAATTTTGTGGTCTTAGATATGTTGCATGAAAAGTTGGAATTAAGAAATTGCCAAAAAAGGAAAGAGGCATTCTTTTTTCAACGGACTAAACAAACAAATTGAAACGGAGGAAGTGATTAAGTTCCAGAAAAATATGCTAGGAAAATATTTCTCTGTGATATTTATGAGTGAAAATTACCTAGCAGTGCAGTTCTATATTCGCTTTTACAAAAATCAGGTCACAGATACTCACAGACATATAGTTGTATGTGCCGACAAAGGTATTGGCCAGTCCAGATGTGCTTGCTAGTACTGCACTCACACCAAAGTCTGTGATTTTGACATCACCTCTGTGATTGATTAGCAAATTCGAAGGTTTCAAATCCCTGTGAATAATATGCTTCTCATGATGAAGATACCACAAGCCTTTGAGAACCTAATTGGTGAAGGAATAAGGTTGAAACATTAGTACTTGAACAAATTCTTCTCTTGTGGAATTTAAATTGTTCACTGGCTACCTGTTTGCAGATAACAGCAAGAAATCGTTCAGGTATTGTTTTGACCTTTTTCAGAAAATCTGCTAAGGAACCACCATCCATATACTCCAAAATCAAGGATATAGCACCATTGTCGAAGAACGACTGATAGCATATGACAACATATGGACACTGGGATGACTGATTAATTCTCAGTTCTTGAGCAATATGTTTGCGCATAGACTCATCAATATTCATCTGAATAACCTGAATGATATAAAACTGTTCGTCAGTAAAGGAAACAAATTAAAGCATACGTCAACATCAGCTAACAGATTGTCCAATAAACAAACCCCTCCATCAGCATTGCGGACAGGTTTGGAGCCAAGTAGGACCAAGGGGATTCATCTTAACCCCCTTGGACGGAAAATTACACTACACATGGTTAAAATTATTTTTTTATGTAGATATAGTAGATAGTGAACCCCATTTGGCTTCTTTGTGTATTCACATTCATATTTAGAACCCCCTTATTGAAAATTATGGCTTCCACTGAATTTGCAAAGAACAAGTCAATATGATCTTTGTGTAATAAAATGGTGAGACTTGAAAGCACCCGAGTATTGGGTAAAATAGCAATCTCAATATTCAGAAACTGATTGAGATAGCCATACTGTCAACTCTTCAGGCTTTGGTGAGGGACTCTCCAAAAATGCTGATGCACCCGTCTCGGATCCTCCAAAAAATGCACTACTTTTGAAGGATTCGACACGCACCCGATGACATTTTTGAAGAGTCCACGCAACATAGGTAACATATTGCTACCAAAAATAGTACAAGTTATAAGACAAGAAATGGAACAATAGGGAGGAAACATCTCTATGAAAGAATTCGCGACCCAATCGTCAATTTGTCTTCTTTCATTTTTTAAGAAGGAATATCACACCAAATTAATGAAATATATCAAACGGATATGTAAACAGTCTGCTGCTACTCAAGGGAATAACAAACAACCAGGATAAGCAGAATAGAGATGGAAGCTGAAATATACCTTGAGAGCGAAAAATTGCCCCGTCCATTTATGCTGAACCAGCCGCACTATACCACCATTTCCCTTTCCAATAACTTTTACTGCTTCAAAATCAGCTAAGCATAACTGGTTGTCTGATGGCTGTATAACTGAAGGCTGAAGAAAAATTGCAAATACCAGAATAAATACGCCATTATAGTTGCAACAGATTGCGAAAATGGATATAAAGGAAGATGAAGAACACAAAATGTCCAGGTATGGATTAAAACGACGACTACACCTCAACTCCTAGCAAGTTGGCATCAGCTAAGTGAATCCCCACTGCTCTTATCGCTCCATTTAAGTCTGTCTTAGTCCGATAAATTTAAAACAGTAGTTCCTCTAGAACCAGAGGTTCTCTACATTTCCGTATATAAATTTCTAACAAGACTAAGAGGCTCCTATCAAATTCTGGACCTAAAGTAAACGTACTAATATAACAAAGAGTCATTCCCGACTAATTAGTATCAGTTATATAAAAATATGTCTATCTCTAGATTCAATACGTAAATTGTTATTTGGACCCTTCATATAAGATGAGTCCCTAATCACAGCTTTAATATCCTGATTCAGAAAAGCAGCTCAAGAGATCTAGATCTTCAATTTATCTTCCATTTCAAATTCTTTATAAGCTGGCTAGGAGTAAGCATTCAAAAATTTCAATTCTTTATGCATTTAGATTTTCTAGCTAAACATTTGAATCCAACAACAACAGCATATCCTGTGTAATCCCACAAGTGGAGTATGGGGAAGGTTGAGTGTACCCCAACCTTACCCCTACCTAACGGATGTAGAGAACTTGTTTTCGAAAAACCCTCGGCTTTATCCAGCAAATCAAAGTATTTACGGAAAAAGGAATAGAACAGTGTAGAAAACATGTCAATTACTAAGGAAAGCAGTACAAAGCATTCAAAGAAAAGAATGTGGTAACTGAAACACAATGAACACCAGATATCAAAGGCAAGAAAATACATGTATGAGGCTAATACTACAACAGACACAGTGTTCCCCGACACCCACCAAGATTAAACCCGTCGAAAAATGAGTCAAAGCTCAATTACCTACTTATCTTCTACCCTAATCCGCAACATCCATACCCTCCTATCTCAGGTCAGCTAAACATTCCAATTCAAACTTCAAACTTCCAAAGGCAAATTAGAGAATAGTCTACTATTAATCCCATGTAAACTAAGCAAAGGATCATCCTACTACCCAATCCAAGCCAGACTACAGAACTATAAAAGCAATTCAATCAAATCAAACCAACAGTTCCTTAATCAAATTCAACATAAGTACTTCAAAAGAGAAAGTGTACAGCTGCAACTTCACTCTGCGAAACAATTCGAACTCCATCTCTATTCACCAGAAGATCTCCATCCTTGAATGTTCCTGATTCAGTCCTATACAACAAAATACCAAAAACATCTCATCAAAATACATAACCATAGCTAGAGAAACACAGAAATAAGAGATACAAGAACTGGATCCAACAGTCCAAGTCAGTAGACACAAAGTACACATGAATTTAGCATAAATGTGACACAAGAGAGAGGGATAAAGCAAGTACAGGAATTTGGAGAGAGCAACTTCATCAGGAGGAGGAAGAGAGAGTTTAAGATTAGGTGCAAAAGACCCTTTCTTCATAGCTAAATCTTGTAAAATCACAGTAAAAATTGCTTCTTGGGCAACTGGGGTTCTTGAATTCTTCTTAAAAATCACTTTTTTATTGATATCTTGAATTCTTCTTAAAAATCACTTTTTTATTGAAATCTTGAACACCCAAAATGAAAGTTGCTTCCAGGCAAATGGGGTTTTGCTAATTCTGCTTAAAGTTCACTCTTTTATAGAAATCTTGAAAGATCAAAGATGAAATTGCTTCCAGGCAACTGTGTTTTTTGTATTCTAGTTAAAAGTTCACTCATATATGATTATTTTTTTTGAAAAAAAAAAATATATTGGAAAAAATTGGGGAGCTTATGGGCATTTCTGCTTAGCTGGGTCAACTGAAAGACTCTATGTAGAAGTCTTGCAAATAATAGCAGAAATTATGTGGTTGTTGCAACTATTAAGCTAGACTATGAATCAAAAATTATACACATATAGAGAAGACAAATGGTTATGGTGAATTAAATTAAAGGAAAAAGTAGGCTTGATGCAAATTAAGAAAAGCTTGAAAATTTAAAAAAGTACAACAATAACATATGTAATTCCATAAATAGGGGTGAGTGTGATGCCAAGTGTGTACATTGACTTTATTTCTATCTTGATTTTTATAAAGGTAGAGAAATTATTTTTAATAGATTTTTAGTTTAAATAAAAAAATTTAATCCATATTTAAAAAGAAAATATAGTTTTAAAAGAATTATACTGAAAATAATTGAGAAAAAAATAATAAACAATAAGAAAATAATACGATAATTAAATTAATATCCAATAATAAAATTATATGAGATTAATAATAATAATAATAATAACAGAAAAAAATAAATGCCCTTTTAAATTATATAAAATTGAATAAAAATATTTTAAATTAATAATTTGATCCAAAAATATTTTTATTGTATCATTTTTGTTCAATTTTTCACATATATAAGAAGGAACAAATAGGGTGTTCCAAATTATTATGATGTCTTTTCCATAAGTAAATGAGGCAATATTTGACTATTTTTCAACTTAATAAAAAAATATAAGTATTTTTTATTTATTATCATGTCCTCCATCATTTTTGTGTTATGAGTGGGAAAGATGATAAAAACACTTTCTGAATCAAAAGGATTACACTTGCTGACTTTTCTTCTGTTGTTTTATGTGGACCTTTCTTCTTCTTTTTTCTTTTTTCATGTTTTATTTATTTATAGTTCTTTCTTTCCTTTTTCCTTTTTTTTTTCTTTTTACTTTATTTATAGGTCTTCTTTTTGAAGTTTGAACTTTCTTTTTTAAGTGAAATATTCTATAGAAACTTATTCCTAAGAGCATTTTCTAGAAAAACAAACCATAAAACCTTTTAGATAATTAGTTTATAAATGTTGTGATAGTTGTTTTCTTTTTACGTTTTATATTTGATATTTATATTGAAATTTGATTCAACTTAAATTTGTATCAAAAGAAAAAGTAAAATTATATATAATAGTAAATTATTAGTTCAAATTAAATGTTATAATTATAGTCTGATTAAATTGTACCATATAGTAAACTATTGCTATTTTTGTCTCTCGCTCGCCTCTCTCGCTGTTATACAAACATAAAAATGTATAAAATATATTTGTGTTTGTATAAAGCGAGAGGAAATTGTATATATACATATATTTTCGTTCCTCTCTCTTCCCTCTTCCAGATCTCACTTCCCACCCTCTTCTCTCTCGCTTATACAAATAGAAACGAAATAAATTGTGTTTATAATTGTCTAAAACGAGAGTAAAATGTATATACAGCTGCAAATACATAAACTCTTTCTATACACTTATAATTATGCAGTACAAATATTCTTCTGTCCAGTTTTCTTTTGTCTTTCTCTCTTTCTCGTTCTATACATACATAGATTATACAATTGATCTTTTGTATACAACTGCTTTTTTTTTGCAAATTATACAACTATTTTCTTTGTATATGTATAACGAATTTATATTATATTTTATATATATATATATATATATAGCGAAATATATTTATGTTTATTATAGAGCGTAATTATGCAAACTATAATTATAGTATATAAATATGATTTTTATGTTTGTTATACGCGAAAGTTACCGAAATTTTTTTTATATTGAGTGGTAAAATGTATGTTGAAATAATGGACTTCAAACACTTTTGATTAAGGAGTGATATTATTTTCACCAAAATAGAACACTTGCAATCTTCTTTAGTTGCTTGTCAAGAAGGTCATGTCATGTTAGCTAAAAAAGGAAAAAGCTTATGAATTGATACTTATATCAAGTTAATAAATATATATAACATAATCTTTTAAAATATATATTATTGTCAATTAACTACAGTTAACTAATGCATAATATCACTTTCATTTACTAACTGCATAGTTTAGTGTAAACATTTGATCTATTCATAATTAAATTGATACTGTGAAGCAGCTTGACAATAATTAGATAAATGTTCTATTTGCTTTGTTATTTAATTCATACTATATTTTTTTTTTAATTTGCATGTGTTTCTTTTAACTTTCATACATCTATATAGCTGAATCTCATTTATATGTTATTATAGTTCAGTTATTTTTGTATCCCTTTAGTTATTTTTATTTAAATTTTAGTCATATATGACAGAAGTTTGATAATTTTTATCAAAATTCAGTTACTTGAACTTGAGTCGTATATGCATGAACTTCAACTCGAGGTGATTGAAATCAAACTAAAATGACTATATATCAATCACATGAAACTTCAAGGAGTTAATACATCAGATGGTCACTCAACTATGCGCTCTTCTTTCAGAAAGTCACTCAACTTTCAATTTTCGCTCAAAAGTCACTCAACTATGCACTTCTTTCTCAGATAGTCACTTAACTTTGAATTTTAACTCAAAAGTCACTCAACTATCCACTCTTTCATCAGAAAGTCACTCAATCTATTAAATTGTTTTTTTAATTAAAATTTGTTGATATTAATTATTTATATAACAAACCAAAATTTTTAAAAAATAAATTAAACCATTTAGTGATCCACCCACCTAATCCGACCCATTAAAAAATATGATATGACCCATTTTATTTTGTCTTTAATCCTAATTCAAGGTTTAAAGAGAGGGAATAATTTAGGATATTTTTTAGTGGATCGAGTTAGGTGGGTGGATCACTAAATGGTTTAATTTATTTTTTTAGAAATTTTGGTTTGTTATATAATAATTAATATCAACAAATTTTAACTAAAAAAATATTTTAATAGATTGAGTGACTTTTTGAGGAAAGAGCGGATAGTTGAGTGACTTTTGAGTTAAAATTTAAAGTTGAGTGATTTTCTGAGAAAGAAGTGCATAGTTGAGTGACTTTTTGAGTGAAAATTGAAAATTGAGTGACTTTATGAAAGAAGAGTTCATAGTTGAGTAACAATCTGAGGTACAGCGAATATACATAAAAAAGAAAAATTATAAAAAATATATATATAAACTAAAACAACAAATTTAAAATCGATTACACGATCAAAATTTCTAAAAAAAAAATTCAAATCAAGACACCACATGCCGGCTGTTGCGGTAAAAGTATCACAAATTGACTCTTCATACCAACTAAATCAATTGACTTCAAAGGTCTTTTATTAGGTAAATTGATTTCTCAATTGACAACAAAATATAAAGAAAAATTGACAATTTGGCAATAATTATAACCAATACACCAATTTGATAAAGTTGAATTGTCTAAGAATTTTTTTTTGGGAAAGGGTCTGATATACCCCTCAACTTTGTTATTTAGAGCTGATATACCCCTTGTTATGAAAGTGGCTCATATATACCCCTACTTGTAAACAAATGGCTCATATATACCCTTTTCCTTTAATGGAAATGAAAAAAAATATAATTTTAATCTAAATTTTTATTTTTTTTTTCTAAAAAATATAATCCCATATGAGTAAATTTAATCCTCGTCAAACAATTTTTTTTGACTTTTTTTTGTTTCAATGACTAATTTATAATTATTATTTTGATAATCAAATTTATTTATGTTTCACTAATATTCTTGTAAAACTTATTGTAGATGACCAAATTTTTTCTTCGAATACGAAATTAAATTACAATACACACAAAAAAAATAGTTTAAATTTTTTTTCTTTAAACTAAGGAATGAAAGAAAAAAACAAAATAAGAATAAGAAACTCAAATAATTATAATAAAAGAAGTCAAAAAATAATTTATGTATGAAAAAAATTAAAATATACCTTGAACTTTGATAGAAGAATCATATATACCCCTAAATAATTTTTTTAAAAATATTAGAAGTAATAAATATAACTTTAAAACTAATTTTTTAACTTTCGTTAAATGAAGGGTATATGTGAGCCATTTTGTAACGGCAGGGGTATATGTGAGCCGTTTGTATAACGGTAAGGGCATATGTGAGCCACTTTTATAACGAGGGGTATATCAGCTCCAAATGACAAAGTTGAGGGGTATATCAGACCCTTTTCCCTTTTTTTTTTCTTAAAAGTCTATTTGTATGTCTGAACACAAAAATTTGTAGTTTACATTATTTCTTAAAGGGAAAAGGGTCTGATATACCCCTCAACTTTGTCATTTGGAGCTGATATACCCCTCGTTATAAAAGTGGCTCACATATGCCCTTACCGTTATACAAACGGCTCACATATACCCCTGCCGTTACAAAATGGCTCACATATACCCTTCATTTAACGGAAGTTAAAAAAAATTAGTTTTACATTTATATTTATTACTTCTAATTTTTTTAAAAAAATTATATGGGGGTATACATGATTATTCTATCAAAGTTCAAGGTATATTTTAATTTTTTTCATACATAAATTATTTTTTGACTTCTTTTATTATAATTATTTGAATTTCTTATTCTTATTTTATATTTTTCTTTCATTCCTTAGTTTAAAAAAAAATTAAACTATTTTTTTTGTGTCTATTGTAATTTAATTTCGTATTTGAAGAAAAAATTTGGTCATCTACAATAAGTTTTACAAGAATATTAGTGAAACATAAATAAATTTGATTATCAAAATAATAATTATAAATTAGTCATTGAAACAAAAAAAAGTCAAAAAAAATATGTTTGACGAGGATTAAATTTACTCATATGGGATTATACTTTTTAGAGAAAAATAATAAAAATCTAGATTAAAATTCTATTTTTTTTTCATTTCCGTTAAAGGAAAAGGGTATATGTGAGCCATTTGTTTACAAGTAGGGGTATATATGAGCCACTTTCATAACAAGGGGTATATCAGCTCTAAATGACAAAGTTGAGGGGTATATCAGACCCTTTTCCCTTTCTTAAAATATATGATGTATCATACGCAACATTTCAAATTATAAAAATAAATCACATACGATAACTTTTGACCAATAAGTTACTATTTGAGTTAACTTGTTTTAAGAAACTAATTCATATTTCCATGTCATTTGTCAATATTTTCAATTAATTAGTTGATAACAGAAGTTGAAAATTAACCGAAATGTTTCAACTTTTTAGTTGACTAACCCGATCCGACTCGGATCCGCGCGCAACCCATTTTATTTAAACTTTCCCGTTTTATTTAAATTTCCCGCCATGACTGTTCTGAAAGGTTGCAACTTTTAGGACAGTCAGTACCATTTGAAAGGTTGCAAACTTTCATTAATGGTCGTGTGAATTCTGAATGGGTTGCAACCTTTCAGAACATACTCTTCTTGCCTATAAATACCACTCATTCTTCAGAATATTTCCTAACGAATTTTTTGATCTTCTTTTTCTTCTTCTGCACACATTTTTTCTTCGTGTACTTTTCTGCTGTGGATTGATTCGCTAACAGTAGAGTTTTTGGTATCTACACTCTGCTGATTAAGATCATTTTACCCTGGGAGGTTATATTCCAAATAAAACCTCGGATACTAGAGGGGAATAATTTCCTTAAGGGGACACTGTGAGTTCAGTGGACTTGATCTTTTTCCGATTTAAAAGATTTTTTCAAATTCTAGTACGTTCTTACAGATTTTAGTTTTTTTTTTTGTAAATTAAATTTCTGTTCATCTCTCTTACTGGTTTTATAAATTTCAGTTACTTTGTATTTCTGAACAATTTATTAGAATTAGTAATTTCTGGTTTTGATAACACAGATCGAAAACACATATACAAGCAAGGGATCAAATAATGTAATGGTGAATGTCTTATTAAATGAAGATATGTCTTGATGGATTCCTTTAACTTCTAATTTAATGAGATTTGAGAGTTTTAAATAGCTAAAATAAAGTTATTTGTGGTTCTTCGAAATTTGAGAAAGTTAATTATTTTGGTCATAATACTTCACTTTTTCATTGTTGTTAGACGAATGTGTTTTATATCATTGATTTACTGTTACAACGACAATCAGTATAGTTTTATAAAGTAGGTTTGCAAAAAGTAAAGTGTACACAAATATTTTCTATAGCTCAAAAATAAAGAAAATAATTCTGATAGACCTTCAACTCAGATAATTTATAATTCTATATGTTAATCAATAATATCCGGTTTAACATTATATTGGGGAGTATTATGAATAATTTAAGCTATAGATACTCATTTGTTATTTCTATTAAAAAAAAAAAACTTTCAATCAAATAAGTACTACTTGCAATTTGCTCAAGCAACTAGTGATGATTACAACCTTTAAACAACTCCTTTGGAAAAGGTTTATAACATTTTCACCAAGAAAACTTGCAATAAGCAAGTAATTTACGCAATTCGCAAGTAGTATATTTTTAATAAAGATAATATTTTGATACGTTAAATTGTTTCTATGCGTGAAGTCAAGTAAGAACTAAACTGTTCAAATTTATAATACGTAACTTTATCTTGTAATTTATTAAATACCTTGAGTTTTTTCTTTCTTTATTATCTAAATAAAAGAGTGCTAGAGAAATTGAAATTAATTTATATTGTTCACCAATTTGAAGAGAAAATAAAATATTTTGTATTTTTATTTATTATTTCATAACATTCATCACATGTTTTTAAATTCTTACAAAAATAATAAATAAGTTTAATTTAAAAAATTTTAGGGTGTATAATGATAGTATCAAAACATGAAGGACTTAACTGCAAAATATATAAATACACTTCTACCGTCTCCTTCTCCGTTAACGAAATTCACAACATAGCCCTTCAATTTTCACTAGGGTTCAATTCTCTACCCAATCCAAAAATCGCCATGAAACTAGCTTCACTAGACAGTGTGACAAATGCTCACGACGATTCCATTTGGTCGGCGGCGTGGGTCCGGTCGACGGAGGAATATCCGGCGTTACTTCTCACCGGAGGTCTTGACGAAACTGTGAGGTTATGGGACCCGAGTAACTTCACTTGTGTTCAAACTTTCACCGGTCATTGTCTCGGCGTTGTATCTGTTGCTACACATCCTACTCGTAGAATTGCTGCATCTGCTTCTATAGATAGCTTTATTAGAGTTTTTGAGGTTGATACTAATAACACTATTGCTACTCTCGAAGCTCCTCCTTCTGAAGTCTGGCAATTGCAATTTAGTCCAAGTGTAAGTAAAGGAAAATGAAATTTTGATTGCACTGTGAAGTTGTTGTCATGTGATCATAAGGTTAATCTGTGGAATCAGTGTCTTGCTGAAATGTAGGATAAGGTTGCTTACAATAGATTAGGAAGTGACAAGTTCGAGATTTGAAATAGTCGCTAAGGCTGCATGCATTAGATCCTTGTGATTTGGCTGCTTCCTGGGTGACAAGCGTAGCGGGAGCTTAGTGCGCCAAATTGCCCTTTTTGGATTGCCTGTTATTGATGTTAACATTTAGTTTTAGTTTGAAGATGCATTGGAAACAGCCTCTTGCAGAAATGCAGGGCAAGGCTGCGTACGATAGATACTTGTGGTCGGGCCTTCCCCAGACCTGTGCTTAGTGGGAGCTTAGTGCACCGGCATGCGAAGTTGCATTGGAATTGCTTCAACCTTTTTTATGATTGATAATGTGGTGAAATATATAGGTTGGAAATTTGTATTGTTTTTCATTTTGTATGATTTTTTATGCATAAAGTTACAGTCTTTGTTTGGTTAGAATTGGTTTGGTTGAGACTTGAGAGGCTTGTATGCTAGTGGGAGCTTAGTGTACCGGCATGCGTTTTTGTTTGGATTGCTTGTTAGTTCTGTTAAAATTAACTTTAGTATGAAGTTGCATTGGAATTGCTTCATCCTTTTTTATGATTGATAATGTGGTGAAATATATAGGTTTGGAAATTTGTATTGTTTTTCATTTTGTATGATTCTTTATGCATAAAGTTACAGTCTCTGTTTGGTTAGAATTGGTTTGTTTAAGACTTGAGAGGCTTGTATGCTAGTGCTGAGAGAAGCTTTAGTTTCATGATAGATATAATGTTTTTTTAAGAGACAGATTATTCACCAGCTTTTGAATGATATGGTCTGGTCATGTACCGAGCAAAATGGATATCAATGATCCCAGCTAGTTTGGAATTGAGGCTTCAAATATGATTGGTTAACTTGGTTGTCTCTGTTAGTCTATCGTCTAGTGGTTTCTCTTTTTCCCTATCCTTTTTTATTGGCTGTTGGCAAATATCATTTGTTCTTCTAGTGCTAGTCAAACTGTTAATGGTTGTACTAGAAGTTGATCTTGTGGTTAGGGCCTAAGGGAATATTCATATCTCTTCCATTCCTATACAAAATCCTGATTACGAGCTCAATGGAAATATCCTCCTTGGTACGAGCTCAACGGAAATATCCTCCTTGGTACCTCTACCTTTTTGCCCTGTTCCTTCAAAAATTACTTAAAGTCGGTATAACAATATGGGTTGCCCTTACTTTAATGTTTCCGAAAGGGATCAAGTGAATAGGTTGTTTTACTTGTTTAGTAGTTGTGGTGGTGCCAAGATTCCTCGAGATTTCTTTTAATGCAAATACCTTATGAACAACAAATTACAGGCTGGAACTCAAACGTTTTTCTGAAAAATGTCTCTTTAAAATGTCTTGTTAGAAGGCCCTTCCTAAGTAGAAGCATTGGGGACCCAAATTGTTTGCCCCCAGAACTTAGTTCAAGTGCAAAGGTTGAGAGACTAATGACTTGGGTCGCAGGTTCTAGGTGTGCCATGTGAACTAAGCCTGGTATTTAATTAGAGAAGGGTAGAGGTACTAACCCATCATCCCCGAGTTTCAAAGACCAGTTGTTGGTTCTAAGGATTTGCGCCACAGTGATTTCTCAGTCATAAAAAAAAAGAACTTTCTGACTGGTACTAACTGTGAAGAGTAATGCTGATCTAGTTCTTAGATCTGGATGAAAACAAACACGAATTTGATAAAGCGCTAGGATTTTTAGTGTACTCTGTATCAGCCATTGTTTCTTGCTGTTCATCTTTATAAACATTCATGTTATTGGATAAGAAATGTTGTTGGAACTGCAGTGGCAAATTGGCAATAGAGAAGTGGGTAATCTACTTATCTTAAAATAGCTATGATCTGCTTATATTAAGGATTGTGACAAAGATGAGAACTTTTGTTTGACTAAACTGTCAAATCAATCATCTACATCTCAGTCTCAAGTTATTTGGGCTCAATTTACCTATCAAAAAGAAGAAAAAGAACAAGAAAATTGTTATTTTCTGTAGTCTTTAAACATTGGGATTCATTTCCTTTATGACAAGTTAAAAGGGTGTTGGTATGTATACTTGTCACTTCCACATACATCTTGATGGTTTACTTTGAAATCTCTCTCATTATACCAGTATGTATGTTTGCGGAAGAGCAATGTCTCCTTTTTATGATTTAACTTTTCGACACACATCTTTATGGGAAGCTTTAGGCAGTCGTCTTATGATTCTCAAACATTTTCCAGGGTAGCAATCTGGCAGCAGCTGGAGGTGGTAGTTCATCAGTCAAGGTGTGGGATACTAATCGGTGGGAACTTGTTACCACAATGTCCATTCCTCGTCAAGGAGCCCCACAACCATCTGATAAAAGCACCAACAAGAAATTTGTCCTTTCAGTTGCATGGAGTCCTGATGGTAGGCTTCTTGCTTGTGGATCAGTTGATGGGACTATTTCTGTTTTTGATGTAGCTCGCGCCAAGTTCCTTCACTTCTTAGATGGCCATACCATGCCTGTTCGTTCTCTCGTGTTTTCACCTTCACTTCACGACTCAAGAATACTCTTCTCAGCATCAGATGATGGTCATGTGCATATGTATGATGCGGAGGGGAAAACATTGCTCACGTCTTTATCGGGTCATGCAAGTTGGGTTCTGAGTGTTGATACCTCTCCAGACGGGGCAGCAATTGCAACGGGGTCAAGTGACAAGACGGTTAGGCTATGGGATCTTAAGATGAGAGCGGCTACGCAAACTTTAACCAACCATACAGATCAGGTTTGGGCTGTGGCTTTTGGACCAACATCAAGGACTGATGTTAGGTCCTGTATGCTTGCAAGTGTGTCTGATGACAAGAGTTTATCATTCTATCAGTACTCTTAACAGTTGCAGTCAAATATCAAGAAAATACTTGACTTATTTTCGAATTTGATTTAATATAAATATTTTCATTACATAATGATAGAATTTGAAGTTCTTAAGCCCTTTAATAATTAAATTATCATTTTCTTGATAAATGAGTACATTCATATTGTTTTTAATCGTAATTATAAATCTAATAATGGAAGAATTTGAAAAGTTATGGTATAAAAAGTCTTTCATCACTTTAATGTAGAAATTAATGTCAGAATTGAAATCTGAATTTAAAGGGTTACTTCCTCCGTTCAGAATTGTTTGTTATGTTGCGCTTATAGAAAGTTAATTTGACTAATTTTCGAAGGTTCGATATTTTAAATAAAAAAATTAGATATTCTAAAACTACATGAAAAGTACTATTAATTACAATTTTTTGCAAATTAATATGATGAAAAAATACATCTTAAAATGTTAGTCAAAATTTTTATAATTTGATTCTAAAAATAAAAATCATGACAAATAATTTCAAACGAAAAAAATATTTCTTAATGCTATTTAAGAACCAACTTACGAAAATGAAAGCTACAATAGAATTGTATGTGCGTTGGACTTGCAGATATCAACTTAATGTATATGTAGAAATTTTCTAATTGTGCATTTATATTAGAAACATTAATATTTTTGTTTTTCATTTTTTGCACATACTAATAATCATATATTTGGACCTAGTAACTTAAAAATGTAGTTTATTATTTTAATTACCAAACCAAAATTTGTAGGTTCATCAAATGTCTTAATCATTTGACATACAATAAAGAAGTTATTTGAATATATTGATTGTTCATCTATATAAATTATATAATCACTTGACATACAATAAAAAGTTATTTGAATACTTCAATTGCTCATCTATTTTTTTTAATAAGTTGTGATACTAATTAAAATGTGATTTTGACAGTAATTCATACCTTTCACAGGACTCATAAGCAAAGTACGTTTAGTGTTACTAAAAGTGGAAAGCTCTAAAGATGAAAAGTTAGATTATCATTTTGCTCATAGACTAAATTTTAAAAAATGTCAAAATGACACAACGAAAATTCTACATCAGATGTGTAAAATGAACATTGTCTAATTAAGATATCTAAGTGAACATCGCCAAATTTAAAGAACTACCGATAAATTATGTCATAATATATTAATAATTTACGATCAACGTTAAAAGTCCATAAATCTATATAAAAAAAATTATTCACATTTACTTCACAATCTTTATAATTCAACGTAAACTACGACAATCTAATAATTATTTTGGGAAAATAAAATTTATATCACTATGAATTTATTACAAGTAATTCTCATCTGCATTTATTATACAATTGAATTGGGAAATGGTAGCTTTTAATACTCATTGAATTTCGAAAAAAAATTAAAAAAATAAAAGAAGCTCCATTAATATTTCCAGCTAAATTTCAATTGTTCTTTCTATGTTTTACCAATACCTAAAAGATTTTGAACCTTGGAAGGTGGGCCTTTGTATGAATATTTTAGCCGTTTAATAATAGTTGTTCATTAATAAATTTGGCACATATTTTAAGAAATAATAAGTATAAGAGCAATATTAATATATTACTTTTGAGTATATTTTCTTCGTTTATTTTTACTTGTCACTATGTGATTTGACATACTCATTAAAAAAATAATTATTGATATATGTATCTTATCAAACTATTCCTATTAAATATTGTTTAGTATTAGATTTTGAAAATGATTTGGAAAATAAGTATCTAATGATAAGGGTAAAATATGAAAAACAAATAATTATTTTTTCTTGATTTATCAAAGATGACAAGTAAAATTGAAATTTATTTTAAAAACAAATGACAAGTAAAAGTGAACGGGGGAGTATCATATTTAATGCTTCGAAAAATGTATTGGACAATAAATAGCAAAAGTAAAATAAACACAAATAGATAAAGGCATCATCTCTTAATTTTTCAAAACTAGATAAATAATTCTTCCGTCCAACAATAGTTGTCCACTAAATTAAAAATAGTTGTCTATTAATATTTGTCAAATTTTAAAAAATAAGAGATGATTTTTCTTTTATATCTATTTTACTCTTACTATTAAATACAATTTATCATCTAATATATTTCTTAGAAGATGAAATTTAACGAAATCAAAGAATAATATATGATATTATCTCTATTATTATTTTTTAAAAATTGTGTCAAATTAATAATAAATACTCCTTTCGTTCATTATTGTTTGTCATATTTCTATTTTAGAATCAAACTATAAGAACTTTGACTAATATTTTAAGATGTATTTTTCATCGTACTGATATGCAAAAAATCACAATTTATAGTGTTTAATATAGTTTTTGCATATCTAAATTTTTTATTTGAAATATCAAATTAATATACCCTAATTTAACTTTGAAAATTAATCAAATTAATTTTTATAAAATGTAATATGACAAATAAAAGTGAACAAATAAAATTATTATTATTAAATAGTATAGTACGGTAGATAAAAGTAAAAATAAAAATAAACGAAAGGAGTATTGAACTCACCCAACACAAACATTGTTTATTTATTGTATTGAAATTGTTAGGAATCAAATTTTGAAAGCTCAAATACCAACAAATTGTCAAAACTTTCAAAATTCACTAATTGAAAACCATACAATGTCAACTTTTTATATAAAGGCATATATATAAATAAAAGAAAATAAAATTTAGCCAGAAAAATTTGATCAGAATAAGATTTTTCATATGTAATTTTATTTTTTTAAAAATATTTTTACTTTTTTAATTTTAATATCTTTTACTAAAAAATAGAAAAAAGATGAATTTATTTAAAATAAAAAAACATTATAATTCTTTAAATTTTTCGACCAAATTCTGACTAAATTTTCTCGCCATTTTTAACACTTCTCTAAATAAAATATAGATATGGATCTTCAGACAGATGTCAGTCCCATATTCACAATATGGCCTAAGAATTGCAAAGGTGGCATCAATTTAATTTCTCTATTATGGTTATCTTGAAATTCAATTAAATTTATATCACGATATTATATTTTTAAAGTAGGTGTTTCAATGTGTGTTTTCCTATATTCGAGTTACGTAATTCTGACACAAAATCTTTAATTAAAAATAGATGAATTTCACTTATTCCATTGTTATCCTTCACCTTGGAATAACGATAAAATTGTTCTCATCAAATCGTAAAAATAATCACTTATATTTAAATTATGATAGATTATCTATCTCACACTTTTTAAAGGACGTCTTTCTAATTAAATCCTAATACAAACCCAAAAAAAAACATTCTAATTATAAGACACTTAAAAAGTTTAGGAGTGAATTTGCAATACCCCAAAACTATTGGTATTGAAATGCAAATATTCAAAGTTTTGTGACAAATCTACCCCTATAAATTCTTCTGGAAACTGAAAAAAGTTTTTCATCAACTTTCCTCATTTAGCATCATTGCATGAATGAAACTTCAAAAACCAACAAAAATAACTTATTGCTCAACTTTTCAAGGTAATTTTTTTTTTTTTAATATTTAGTGAATTTTGTAATTTTACATTGATTATTATCATTTATATAGTTATTATGTTCAAAGTAGATCCATAAGTTTTGAACTTATAGTTGTGAAGTTAATTAAGTGGATGCTAACTTAAGTGTTTTTTTGTTTTCTGTAACGAGTAAGATCTACGTATACACTATTTTCCCTATACTTTACTTTATCGAATTACATTGAGTATGTTTTGTTTGGTAGTGTTTGATTTGTTTTTGTGTCATGACTATTTTACGGGGCACTTAAGATATGCTTTGATTACTATGTTCGATAAGGTTTAGACAGATAGAAAGAAATCACCTAGCGATTTCTTTATATCGAGCATATGTTATAGTTTTAAGGGAATTAGGTGATTTTCGAAATAGTAAAAATTTCTAAGATAATGATTAATGAAGAGGTTTGGGAGCAAAGACGGATCCAAAATTTGAAGTTTTATGGGTTTCTGCAATATCTTCAAGTTAATAGTATACGATAATAATTGGGTTCATGGTCAAATATTTTAATATATATATTGAGAAAAAAGCTATTCGGTTCTCGTGAACCCGCTCTGGATCTGCCATTGTCTGGGAGAACTCCGGTTACAAATTTTGCTTGAGTTTTAAATTACAGTAGTATTCATATTAAAGTTTGATTCTCTTTGTTCTTCTGACGTTCCATCCAGTGGTAGAGGCTAGATTTTCATTAACGGGGTTCAACATTTACTATATTTACATATGAAAATTTGACCTTGCATATATATGGTCAGAGGCGGAGCTAGGATTTTCAATAAGGGGGTTCAAAATCTGTAGAAATAGATAGCCGAAAGGGGTTCAACATCTACTATGTATACCTATAAACTTATTTTAACCATGTACATATAATATAATTTTCCGCCGAAGGGGGTTTGGATGAACCCCTTCATGCAAGGTAGCTCCGCCCCTGTCTATGGTACTGAATTATGTTTTATGTCTTAGGTATCTCTTTGTTCTTTTGAAGAGTTTTGTGTGAGCATAGAACCATCCATACATCATATAAAATGGAAGGTTCTGAAGGAAGTAATCCGAATACGAATGTCGTTGAGAGAATGGACAGTAGTTGTTATGTCTCCTTCTTCAAAGACCAGGGTTCATTTGGGGTTGTTGCTGCGGTTGTAATTGCGATTATAGTACCTTTATACCTCTCCATTGTGCTTATGAGGAAGAAAAAGGCGAAACAGAGAGGAGTTCCGGTTAAAGCTGGTGGTGAGGCAGGTCTTACAATGCGGAATGCTAAATCAGCCAAGTTGATTGAAGTTCCGTGGGAAGGGGCTACGACTATGACAGCTTTATTCGAAAAGTCTTGTAGGAAACATTCGAGTAAACGTTGTCTTGGAACAAGAAAACTAGTTAGTAGGGACTTTGTAACAGCAAAGGATGGAAGGAAGTTTGAGAAACTTCACTTGAGTGAGTATCACTGGGAGAGTTATGGACAAACGTTTGATCGGGCTTGCAACTTTGCATCTGGACTTGTTAATTTAGGTCATGATGTGGAGACTCGCGCTGCTATATTCTCTGAAACTCGTGCAGAGTGGATCATTGCATTTCAGGTATTCGAGAATTCTTTACTCCCTCCGTTTCAATTTGCTTTCTTTACTTTCAGTCTCTAACCTCTTTTGGCAACTTTTCAATTCTTCACTTTCCTAAACTCCTTGTCAAGTCAAAACCAGACAACAAATCAAAACGGAGGGAGTAGTTCTGTATTTGTTTGTTATCTGATTACTACAGGAATACAACATTTTATAGTTGAAATTATTGTTCTCAGGGATGCTTCCGCCAGAATATAACTGTCGTTACTATTTATGCTTCTTTGGGAGATGATGCCCTTATACACTCGTTAAACGAGGTGGGAGATTTAAATATGTTTTCTTGTAGATTACGCGAGGTGCTAGTTGATATGCAATGAATTGAATTCACTTGTGTTCATTGACAGACTCAAGCATCCACATTGATTTGTGATGCCAAGCAACTTAAAAAATTGGTTGCAATCAATTCTAACCTGAAAACCATCTCGAATGTCATATACTTTGAAGATGATGAGACTGCAATAGATTCAAGCACTTCTACGGATATTGATAGCTGGAGGATTACATCTTTCTCCGAAGTTGAAAAACTTGGTAAGAGTAATCCTATTCAACCAATACTGCCTATAAAGAAAGATATCGCGGTGATCATGTATACAAGTGGTAGCACAGGCATGCCTAAGGTAAAATGCAGCTTGCTTTTAATTTTCCTTTCTGATATGTTATTTAACTTAGAGCTGAATGATTCTCGATTAAGCTCTATTGTTATGTTTTAGGGTGTCATGATAACTCATGGCAACATTGTAGCCACGGCAGCTGCAGTTATGACTGTCATTCCAAAACTTGGCAGCAACGATGTCTATTTGGGGTATCTACCTTTAGCTCATGTTTTTGAGTTAGCGGCTGAGGTAATCTTTAGACTTTATACGTCGTTTGTTTCTGTTATAATCTGCTTGGCCAAGTTTTTGGGAGAAAATTAGTGCTCTTAGTGAATTCGAAGAACTTTTGTAAAACTTGTCCACGCACTAATTGCTGCTCAAACAGCACTTTTCAAAGTAAGTTGATTTTAGAAGTTCGACCAAACAAGACTATTTGTCTTTATCTAGCAATGAAGTAGTTCTGAGTGATTCCGGTTTTGCAGACTGTTATGTTGACTGCTGGTGCTTCAATCGGTTATGGCTCGGCTCTGACATTGACAGATACATCTAATAAAATTATGAAAGGGACTAAAGGAGATGCCTCAGCTTTAAAGCCTACTTTAATGGCAGCAGTTCCAGCCATTCTCGATCGTGTTAAGGACGGTGTTATAAAGAAGGTTTAAACTGGACCTTCTGAGCTTTAAGTGCATATTTAGGTTGGGATTATAAGGCCTGCCTCAAATGAAGTACTGATCACTTGATTCTGTTTTTCTTAATCTAGGTGGAGGAGAAGGGAGGATCTGCAAAGAAACTTTTCGATATTGCCTTTAAACGTCGATTGACTGCTATAGAAGGTAGCTGGTTTGGAGCATGGGGTCTAGAGAAAATACTATGGGAGGTGATGATATTTAAAAAGATACGATCAGTACTCGGAGGAGATATACGTTTCATGCTTTGTGGTGGTGCTCCTCTATCAGGAGATACACAAAGATTTATCAACATTTGTATGGGGTAAATATCAGAAAACTGCTCCGAATATGCTCTACACTTTTTTTCGACACTTCTCTCTGGATGGACTGTTTAATGTTACGAGTTTTATAATCAACTTGTTTGGGTACTGAGGCGTAGTTGTTGTTGCTGCAGAGCGCCTATTGGTCAAGGATATGGCTTGACAGAGACATTTGCAGGAGCAGCCTTTTCCGAGTCAGATGATCCTTCTGTTGGTCGCGTTGGTCCACCTGTTCCTTGTTGCTATATAAAGGTATAGACAAATAGAAAAAAGCTAGTTAATCCAGAAACTAAAGAAAATTGTTCCCCTTTGTTCCTTTCTTTCGAACTTTATTAACTCGATAAGTTTAGGAATTTTCTGCTTATTTATGTAATGTGTTGAACAATGCAGCTTATTTCTTGGGAAGAAGGAGGTTACACAGTTGCTGATAAGCCGATGCCTCGGGGAGAAGTAGTTGTTGGTGGTAACAGTGTTACTGCTGGTTACTTCAACAATGGTGATAAAACTAATGAGGTGTACAAGGTACTTCTGAGCTACTGCTTGTAAATGGACTGAATTTGGTCATATCGCGAGCCTGTTCATGTTGTTAATATCTTAAACGCAGGTTGATGAGAGAGGGATGCGCTGGTTCTACACTGGTGATATTGGAAGGTTTCATCCTGATGGATGCCTCGAAGTCATTGATAGAAAGAAAGATATTGTTAAACTTCAGCACGGGGAGTATATCTCACTTGGAAAGGTACATTCTATGTATCTTCAGTTTAAGATCACAAGATTCAAGAATCTTCTTTGCTCGGAGTTTTGATTTATGGCAATTATAATGACGAGTTGATGCTCGTTGCAGGTTGAGGCTGCACTTTCCTCAAGCAATTATGTGGATAACATCATGGCCTATGCAGACCCCTTCCACAATTACTGTGTTGCACTAGTTGTTCCTTCACAAAAGGTGCTTGAGAAATGGGCACAAGAAAATGGCATCGAGCATAGAGCTTTTTCTGATCTGTGCAACAAAGTTGAAGCAGTCAATGAGGTCCAGCAATCACTCTCAAAGGTTCGTCTCCTTTTCATCCGAATTATCATCCATCACGACCCCTATTGAGCAGGAAATGACCTTAGATAGGACTTTATATGAGGTTTTGAGGATTAAGATAGAAGTTGGTAGCTATTGGTAGTCGAGTGTTGTCGTACTTCTAGTAGTATGATTTAGGTATCACGTAGTCCCCTTTTTCCCGATGTGTATTAGTATTTGTTACCCTTATTTTGTACATCCGCCTATCAGTTACAAAGGTCTACAGAAACATTCTTTCTATCCCCACAAAGGTATAGGTAAGGTCTGCGTACATCCTCCCATCTATCTCTCTCCGACCCCACTTATGAGATTATATTGGCCTATGACAGCTCGGTGCTAGCTAGGTCGATCTAGATAACTCAATACTATCGTAAGAGAGGACATCCTAGGAGACATAATTGAAGAGTGAATGAGCCTCATCTCTAATTTCCATGGCAATAATTTGTGTGTTGTGAAGTTTTTCAACTATAGTGTTATGCTGAAATGCAGGTAGGCAAAGCTGCAAGATTGGACAAGTTTGAGATTCCTGCAAAGATCAAGTTGATACCCGAGCCATGGACGCCTGAGTCCGGATTAGTCACTGCAGCTCTCAAACTGAAGCGCGAACCCCTAAAGGCGAAATTTAAGGATGAACTTATAAACTTGTATCACAGTAACTGAATTATCATCTCAGTATTGATTGACAGAAGCAGTTTTGCTTGTGAAGTGAAATCTCACAATCTTATTTTTCTTGTTGTACTCTATTTTAAGCAACTATGCTAAGGTCAGTTTTCTCCTTTATCACATTGATGTTCTCTTATATGCTTGTCACATTCAGTGTCGGAGTCAAAATTTTCATTACAGGTGTTAGAAAACATGATGATATAAACAGATGAAAGAAGTCAAAAGGCGTCCATGGAAAATGTTCATGTGCTCTTTAACTAGTTCGTTAACACAACAGATGTATTCAATTCAAGACCACTAAACATATTAGCTTTACATGAACCTCTTGAATCATTCAACATAAAACCAGTTCCATTTTCTTTTCAGTTTATCATTAACAACTTCACTGCACAACCATTCCATGTTAGGTGCAGACATGCAACAGAACAGATAACTAATACAGAACGAAAGACGTTCTTTTCTTCAATCTAGGTTCGATAAATCTAGGAGACCAAGTTCACCATTATAACAGTAGGAACAAGTTGGCACTTGCAAAAATCAGAGACATAATGGGAAAAGAGTAAAAGCCAAGGATGAATTGCCTGCCGGTGACTGTCTTAAGGCAGTTAAGAACTTGTAATCACCGGACAACTGGAGCGTGTTGCTGAGTCCCATTGCCTTGCATGGTAATAACCATATGAGAGGATACACTGAAGGCCATGTGATCAGGCTGCTGCTGCTGGAAGTTGATGCCATTGTGGACGACATCTTGACGGACACTTGAGAAAGCAGAAGTTGAACCTTCATGCTCAACTGAGTCTAGAGAAGAAGTTGAGTTAGTAGGATAACTATTTGGATCAGATTGATGAACTTTCTTTGAGCTGAGGAAACGTCCACCCGACCCTCTAACTCTGTTCACTGCATGAAGATGTCGTGACTCATGAAGATATGGCTGCACGCAAAAAATTGACCAGACGAATAAGCTCAAAATTCATCTTGAAGAATGACAGAAGTGTAAGTACACAACCCTAGACTTTCTATTAGTAGTCCTCCTAATTGATTTGCTTCTGTGCACATGGTCCTTTTTGGTTACTGGCGTTACAGACCAGCTCGAGTAGCACATAATGTTAGCCCAAAAACTCGGAAATGCAAAGCCACTATAGATCTCTATAACCAACCTACTTGCATGTTTCTTCTGCTATATTGATCATTACGATGAAACTTTTCATACCAGAATACAAGAGTAGATGCTATTCTCTAAAGAATGAAGCAGGAATACAGTAACTAGAGACTTAGGGAATCATGACTTATACAGTAACACTGAGCACTTAACGGAATAATGCTTGATCATGTGTCGATTATTCCTAAATACAAATGAATGAGAGAAGATAGCAGCAAATTGATTGCCATTGAATGAATTAAGACAGAGAATTGAGATTAACAACCTACTAAAGGTGCAGAAGAGCAATAAGTACCCAAATTTACCTTTCTATTTTTGACAAGTTTGTTCTGAGCCTCAAGCTTTGCACGTATCTGTCTCCGCCTTAGGATCCCATGGTACTGTTTTGCATTAACATAGATTGGTCCATCCTCTGCCATATCAACGGGGAGTGGGACACGAGTAGGTGCTATGCCCATCATTTGAGGCTGCATTGACCAAATATCAAACTTAGAACATTTACGAGATAATTAGGAGTCGGTATGTGATACCATTATACATCTCCTTTGCAAACTTACAGCAGCTACAACTAGAATGACAGAATTCTGCTCATTGTTATAAACTTTTGCAATCAAGTATTCACTCCGTCCCAAAGTGTCACTTTAGCAAACTACCCATTATTTTTCTTAACAGACGTGAAATGAGCTAAAGTGACACTTATTTTAGGACGAACGGAGTACATACAAGAGACAAAAACCAAACCAGATTACTCACATAAGGCTGAGGTCCATAAGCAGTATATAAGCTACTGATATAGGGATCAGAGTAGCCAAAAGCAGATAAACCCTGCAACGTGAGAAAACGATAAATAAGATTATGCCAAAAGCTAAGGCAAAAATCTCTAAAAAGGAGACAACATACAGTTGAATTGGCCACTTCATTTTGCAAAGAAAAAAGAGCAGGCTTTATTTGAACCTGCATATCTCTTCCATATCTTTCATCATGAACTGGAAAATCAAAAGTAAGATGTAAGATGATCAATCATTATCAGCAAAAGAACTTCATCAAGTAAAAAACTAAAGCTTGTTGAGATAGATAATCTATTTATGTATCGGAAAAAAAAAACTAGCCGAATGGACAGAAGAAAACTATCAAGTATTTGTACCATATTCTGAGGAAGCACATTGATCTTGAGAATTTGTTTTCCCTGAGGCAGTCATTTTGTCTTGAGAGTTAAGAGTTGTATGTGTCAACCGCAATGTCTCGCCTTGTAAGTCAGGATCCAAAGACTTCATATCTCCTGGCAGCAAGGAGATGGAAATTTCACTTCTGAGACCAATTTTCCGATTATTATGTGAAGTTTCTTGTTCATTGGAACTCACCATGATTAGCTATTCAAAGCAAACAACATACCCAACGTAGTCCCACAAGGTGGGGTCTAGGGAGGGATAGAGTGTACGCAGACCTTACCCCTACCTAACGGAGATAGAAAGGTTGTCTTCGAAAGATCCCCGGCTTGGTAATTTATATCAAAGAACATACAGAAATAAAGAAATATAACAACTACTAGAGGAAGCATCACATAGCATACATGAAAAATGAAACAACAACAACAACAACATCAACAAAATCTTAGTCATCAAAACAACTCAATGGCGTGTGCAAAAGGACACCGAGAAAAGAATGTGAGGTGTATTGAGAATGCTGTGTAGAACTGAAACACGAACTCCCATAAGGTGATAAAATACACAAGTACAGACAGGCTTATGCGGTAACAACAACAACAACATACCCAATGTAGTTCCATAAGTGGAATTTGGGAAGAGTACGATGTATGCAAACATTACCCCTACCTTTGTGGGACAGAGAGGCTCTTCTCGATAGACCTTGCTCAAAAGAGAAGTTTCCGAAGCAGAATTGTGGGTAAGCATTCTGTGACTGATGTTTACATGCAGTAACTAGCAGTTCATCAATATATAATACAAGAGCCATTAACCTACCCGATATACTCGACTCATATATATGACTATAAAAAACCATAGTAGAAAAGATTTGATCAGATAGCAAAATGAACACCTAAAATGAAATGAATTAAAACAAAAAACCACATGCATCTTGCTCTAACATCATGATAATCTCATATCCCAAAGATTACTTGATCAAAATACCAAGTCACATATCACAAGAAAACCATGTTGCTCGGATTCTCCAAAAATACACTATTTTAGGAGTATCCCACATGCACCGGTCTATATTTTTGAAGAGTCCGAGCAACATAGCCAGCAAACTCTTCAAAAAGATAAGGCGAAAAACACTAGATCAGAACCTAGAACACAAGATCAAGAAACATTCAACCAAATATTTAAATGTTTATTACATCAAAAACACCACTCTCCAAATATTACTATCATCAAAGAACTTCCATGGATATTAGAAGAAAAAACACATTCTCCTATGACAACCCATAAACAAAAAATATGCAGAAAACCCATAAGGATATGAACTTTACTCATTATTCCCCTTATCAATATGCATAACCATCTTAAAAAGACATATTTTTTACTTTAAACTCCACATGCACTCAAGACTCACTCTGTAGAATATTGTTATACCCCAAAAGGGAAATTTAGAGATCAATAGCAAAATGAAACTTTAAGAAGAAAACTATTGGGCATGCACATCAAAAAATCCACCCAGTGCACTAAGCTCCTTCTATATGTAGGGTCCAGGAAGGGCCAGATCATAAGAGCATATTGGACACAGCCTTACATGCAGTTCTACAGAGGTTGTTTTCACAGCTCAAACCCGTGACCTTCAAGTCACATCATAGCAAATTTACCAATAATGCTAAATATATAGAACAAAAGATCAAGAAAGAATCAGCCAATTATGCAGATCTTTATTACATCAAGAACCCCACTCTGCAAATGTTACTATGATCAACAGAATATCCATGGATATAACAATAAAAACCCCAGTTTCCTATCACAACCCATAAACAGAAAATATACAGAAAAGCAATAAAGATTGCAACTTTACTCATTTTTCCCAAATCAATATGCAAAAACATCTTAAATAGACATATCTTTGACTTAAAACGGACACATGCATTCAAGAATTTCACTGTATGTAGAACATTCTTTATCTATCCAAAACAGTAAATATACCCAAAAAGGAAATTTAGAGATCAATACCAAAATGAAACTATTAGGAGAAGAAAACCCATAAAGATTGCAACTTTACTCATTATTCCCCTTATTCATATGCAAAACCATCTAAAAAAACACATATTTGACTTTAAAGTCCACATGCATTCAAGATTTTCACTATGTAGAACATTCTTTATGCAACCAAACCAGTATACACACAACATCCAAAAAAGGAAATTTAGAGATCAATAGCAAAATGTAACTATTAGAAGAAGAAAACCAATAAAGGTTACAACTTTACTCACTATTCCACTTTATCAATATACAAAACCATCTTAAAAACACATCTTTGACTTTAAAAGTCCACATGCATTCAAGATTTTCATTATGTAGAACATTCTTTACCTAACCAAACCAGTACATACACAATATCCAAAAAGGGAAATTAGAGATCAATAGCAAAATGAAACTATTACAAGAAGAAAACCAATAAAGATTACAACTTTACTCATCATTCCTCTTATCAATAAACAAAACCATCTTAAAAAGCACATCTTTGACTTTAAAGTCCACATGCATTCAAGATTTTCATTATGTAGAACATTCTTTATCTAACCAAACCAGTACATACACAATACCCAAAAAGGGAAATTTAGAGATCAATAGCAAAATGAAACTATTACAAGAAGAAAACCAATAAAGATTACAACTTTACTCATCATTCCTCTTATCAATAAACAAAATCATCTTAAATAGCACATCTTTGACTTTAAAGTCCACATGCATTTCAAGATTTTCACTATTTAGAACATTCTTTATCTAACCAAACCAGTGTACATACACAGCATCCAAAAAGGGAAATTTAGAGATCAATAGCAAAATGAAACTATTACAAGAAGAAAACCAATAAAGATTACAACTTTACTCATTATTCCTCTTATTCATATACAAAACCATCTTAAAAACACATCTTTGACTTTAAAGTCCACATGCATTTCAAGATTTTCACTATGTAGAACATTCTTTATCTAACCAAACCAGTACATACACAACATCCAAAAAGGGAAATTTAGAGATCAATAGCAAAATGAAACTATTACAAGAAGAAAACCAATAAAGATTGCAACTTTACTCATTATTCCTCATATTCATATACAAAACCATCTTTGAAAAAACACATCTTTGACTTCAAAGTCCACATGCATTTCAAGATTTTCACTATGTAGAACATTCTTTATCTTAACCAATACACAATACCCAAAAAAGAGAAATTTAGAAATCAAAAACAAAATAAAACAACCAAACAAAAAAAAAAAAGAAGAAAAAAACTATTGGGCAAAAACACATAAATAAATCCAATACTTAAACATGAAAAAACATTAAAAAAAATGAAAGAAAAAAAAAGTGAATGGATTTAGAGAAGGACCTGTGGAATCCACTAAAGTTAAGAAAAGAAATAAACACAAGTGTTGCTTGTTGGTATGAAATCAAGCATGTCTCCTTCCTTGAAACTCTCTCTCTCTCTCTCTTCTCTCTTCTCTCTCTAAAAAGAAATCTTTTTTTTTTTGCCTTGTAAGAAATGGCATAAGAATCTCTGTGCATCTTCTTGCTGGCTATGATGTATACACTGTACAGTTAGATGATTAATTAACAATTAATTTTTTTTTCCACTTTAATTTAATTTTACTTTTTCTACTTTGGGACTTCAAACATTTGACAACAATTCACTTTTGTTCTCTATCTGCATTTAATTTAAACCAAACTGAATTTAAAAAAAAAAATTAAAACAAACTTCTTTGGGGCTTTTCAACTTCCTTTTTATTCTTCAGGAATCTTATTTTTTAAAAAAACATATAATATTAACATAAATAAAGTTGAAATGTTAAATCTTTATTAAGTGAAATACTTTGAAAAAAACCGAGTTAAAGGATAACTTCATATTCTATATTTAAAAAGAAAGAAATATAATGTAAAATATTAACGTACTTTCAAGATTTACTCTTGACGAATCTTATTTGTATACCATACTAAATATAGTATTATTATTAATGTTGTTGAAAAATAAAAATTAAATATAAGTCCTTTTTACTAGAAATATTTTATTCTTAAAAGTTGAATCCAATTTTTGGTCATATTTTGAGCTCTAGATCGGGAGCTTAGGTGCTATTGTTCTGCATCTTATTCGTATCAAAATAAACGGTAAAACTACATCAATCAAGAATCACCGTAGCCTTTAAAATTGCCTTTTGCCTCGTGGTAAAATGATCTCGCGAAATAAATCAACGATAATTTAAGAGTAAGTCAAACTATGAAAAGGATATGAGAAATTTTGTAATGATTTTTTTGTTGCAATTAAAAAAATACTTGTCATTGATAAAATGAAGGAAGAAATTGTAATTTAAGGGAGTATATTATAGAAAAAATCTAAAAATTATAATAAAAATTAATATTAAAAAATATTAAGTGAACACATTAATGGCATCACCAACATCAATATTCAAACTATTTTAATTTAGTAAATTTTTTTATGAATTTTGTCTTTAGTACTTTATCATCTTTTAATGTTTCTTCTTCTTCTTGATTGGGTCCCACTTGAATAAAACAAAAATTAATTTACTTTGGCTGTCATCATCAACTCTGTACACTCCGCTGTAACTCTAGTAAAATAGCTCCCTATTCGAACCCTTCGATAAAAAATATTAATATTATTTATATATTATTATATTTTTTACGTGTATATAATAAATATTAAATTTTTTTAATCAGTCTATATATTTAATTTTTAAAAAATTTAGACTCCTTATTAATAACTTTAGTTTCACTACTAAACTTTTACCTCACCAACAACGATAATGATAACTAGTTATTCTTCCATTTCAAAAAGAATGATCTCCTTTACTTTTTAGTATGTTTCAAAAAGAATTATCTCTTTTTTTTTAGTAACAATTTTCCACTTGGCATGTTTAAGGTCACAAGATCAAAGGGCAATTTTGTACATTTGACATAACTTTAATTTAGGATCACGAGATTCAAAAGTCTTCTTTATATTCTTAAACTCCATGCCAAGTTAAAGTGGGTCATTCTTTATAAAACGGAAAAAGTAATATAATCAGGATAATTTAACGAATAAAGTTTAATTGTTTGAAAAAAGTTATTTCTTGAACTTCATTGAGATTGAGGTAGTCAAAATGGCTTTTCACATCCAATTGTTGGGAAGAGGTATATGTGAGTGTTTTTAGTTGACATGTCGAGTTTTAGTTTATATTGACATATATGATATTTTGAATATCTTTAAAATAGGTGGAGATTTATAATGTAATGGTAAATATGTATTCAAAATTTATATAGTGCTCAAGTTTGAATCCCTATAGAAAAATCTTTCTATAAATTCACTGTTCTAAATTTACGAGAGATGATTTAAATGAAAAATAGAACATTCTTTTAATATAAATTTACAATCTAAATTTACGAGAGATAATTAAATGAAAAATAAAACATCTTAAAAATTTATGTCCTTCCAAATTTTGAGAAGAAGCGAAGAACTTGAGAAAATCATCAGAAAACTTGTTCGTTCTAAAAAGAAAATAAGTTATTAAAATTGTTAAGAATATATTTAAATAATGTGTATTTAAATAATGAAGTATGCATTTTTCTTTGATAGTTTAAATTATTAAATAAAACAATTACACATTTTAATAAAATATCAAATTAGGTAGAATTTCTAAAATTAGATCTCATTATGACTCATATAAAAAATAATTTCTATATATATACTTAAATACAAAAAAATCAAGCTGAGAATATAATTAAATAATAAAATATATCTTCTCCAGAGGACTATCCAATTTTAAACTTTTTTAGTTTAAAAATAACTTATTTTATCAAAATATTATTCTTAAACATAATAAGTACTTAATTTACTTCTTCCATTTTGGTACGTGCGGAAGACGCGCTACATTATGGAGTGGGTTTGATAGTGTAGAATTAAGTACGTTCCAAATGGCTGAGGCAATTAATCGACTCTTTAAAAAAAAAAAAAACTCTTTTTTTTAAAAAGATAAAATCTTATATGATTTGAACTTAAATTAGTAAGAATCTCAAAATGGATATAAAATACTGTTACTTTTTTTTTATATAGTTTTTGTGTATTATTTCATATGTATTAATATATTGTAATATAGTTTTAGATAGATTGTAATTGTTTTTCGTTATTATATAATGTCATATATTTATATTTTAAATGATGACAAAAAAAGTCGAATACAAAGTAGAGCTTCTAATTCATATCATTTTCAAGAGGTATGGATTGTCTACTATAACACAATAAAATGATATATGATTATTAAATAATAAATTAAAACAAAATGAAAAGAAAATATTAAGATATGTAACGATGCAATCACACAAAATTGATCACTACATAAAATAAATTTTTTCGTTGTTACCTAATGATGAATTTAAACAATTTAATACAATAGAAATTAAGTAAAAATCAAGATAAATATTGTATTTAAGCTAACCTTACAATACAATACAATATACATCAATCATCCAAACAAGATATATATTAGAAAACACTTTTTTTGTTAAATAAATCTTATACGATAATGAATTAAAATCGATCAAATTCTGATATAAAATATGATACATCATTGAGATTATAGATTCAACTATGTATGAACTTTTTAAATTAGAAAATATTTCTCTATTAAATGAATTTTATAAGATATAAATTTAATATATTAAGTATCGAACGTGAATAATAATAATAATAATAATAATAAAAAAGAGTAGTAAGTTAGTTGTCACCACGCGGAATCATCATATTTTAGAAAGACACGTGGCGCACTTGGGGCGACTTTAACCCGGTGGGCTTTGGCGGCTTTTGTACACAAAACGACGGTAAGGAAAACGACAAAATAATTATCCAAATGCTTCATTTTTTGTCTGTTACCCAAATTTGTGAAGTAGTGGGTGTTTTTTTTTCCATCCGTCATACTCTCTCTGTTTCAAAAATGATGATATAATTTGACTTAGAACGGAGTTTAAAAAAAGAAAGAGAAGTTTTAATTTTGTGGTTCTAAATTAAAGTTATGTCAAATGTACTAAAATAATCTTTAATCTTGTGATCTTAAACATGCCACGTGAAAAGTTAAAGTTAAAGTGTTGTCAAAAAAGGAAATGTATCATTCTCTTTTAAACAGACTAAAAAGGAAATAATGTCATTTTTTTTAAACGGATGAAGTAATATACAGACCATTATAAAACAGTACTTAATAACCATCCAAACAAAGTGTAATACGCTAAGTAAGAGAATAAGTTACGTCTAACTATCTAATAGAATCCTCGACCTCTACAATCTCTAGTCAAGGAATGACCTTAGCAACCTAAAGTTGCTTCATATCTTATTTAATCACCCCATCCAATACTCCTCGTCACAACCAATACGGTCATTCTGTCACACCTTAAATGGGATATTTGTAAATCTCTTATTCACACATGTCCAAACTATCTCAGTTTCACTTGGATCCCACATCTTAACATTCACGAGAGTCACTTCGCTTAATCCCGAATAATTTCATTCCTAATCTTATCTCGTTTATATGCTCACATATCCACATCAACATTCTCATCTTCACCACTCACATTTTTCTAAGCATAAAAGTTATTCACTAACACTCATATAACATGAAATTAAACAAACTGCATAATTAAAATATA
>NC_028648.1:2616986-2641602 GCF_001406875.1 Solanum pennellii
TTCCAAATTATTTAAGTTGATTAGTTTAATAAACCTTGCGAAAATTAAAAAATAAAACAAAAAATATAAATATTTATATATATATATATATATATATATAAAATACGCTATAGGGGGCAAACAAATAAATCAAAAAATGCTAAAATCATACTTTGATTTAATTGTGCCTTGTAGCAAATTGTTTGCCAGTAGTCGCTCTCCCTCAAATTCTTGCTCGACACTCTCGCTTGTTCGTTTCTCTTGCTTTTATACAAACACAAACGTATAAAATGTGTTTGTAGGTATAAAGTGAGAGAAAATTGTATATATACATATATTTTCGGTCCTCTCTCTCCCCTCTCTCAGATCTCGCTCGCCACCCTCGCATCTCTCACTTATTTCAACATAAACGAAATGTATAAATTGTGTTTCTGTTCATATAAAGCGAGAAAAAATTGTATATACACATGTAAATACATATATCTTCGTCTTATATATACACTTATAATTATACAATACAAATATTTTCCTGCCCAATTTTCTTTTATATTTCTCTCTTTCTTGTTTTATACATACACAAATTATACAATTGATCTTTTGTATACAACTGTTTTCTTTTGTATATATATAGCGAATTATACAACTGATTTCTTTATACATGTATAACGAATTGTACAACTGTTTTTTTGTATATGTATAGCGAAATATACATGTTTATATTTGCTATAAAGCATAATTATACAAAGTATAACTATAACATATAAGTATGACTTTTATGTTTGCTATATGTGAAAGTTACTCTATAAAAAATGCAATGATACATCCAAAAAGGGATGTTGTGAAGTTCATAATGGGCCTAAGCCCGTTCATAGCAAAGTTAGAGTCCAATAACACGGCCCATTAGCCAAAGCCCATCTCTGACCGGAAACTTCTTTTTGGGATTCGCGCACTAACTTCGCCGTGTTGTAGAATGGATTCGGTAACCATTATTGCCGCGTAGTACATAAAAGACTATTCGTTAACCCAAAACCCCCACACTTTCCCCTTTTTCTTCCGTCAATAAATCCAATTTTTCAGTAGGAGGAGGAAAATTCAATCGCCGATCGATTAATTACGATGAATTTTCTATTCGGCAAGAGAAAAACTCCGGCAGGTTCGGTTTTTTATCAGGAAATTTCTGTTTGATATTGATCGAATTGATGTTTTGTTTACTGTTATTTTGATGAATTTATTGCGGTTTGAAAATTCATGTTTTCGCGATCTATGTGAATTTGAGATGTGATCACATCGAATTGTTGGAAAGTATGGTGAAATTGATGAGTTTTGACTTTGTAATTCTCTTATTTGATGATTAATTAGGTATATAAGGTTGTGATGCTTTTGTTTATTGAGTTTAGGGGAAAGGAAATGATGCATAAGTGGACTTAGGATAATGATTTTTTAAATAAAATTTTAGAGTGTTTAAATGTTTAATTTTGGTGGAGTGATGGCAAAAGTTTGGCTGTAGCAACCTTTGTGAATTGAGACGTGATCACCTGGAATTGTTTGGATGCTGGTAAAATTGATAAGTGTGACTTTGAACTGGTGGATCTTAATTGCAGAATCTTATATTTTATGAGAAACTAGGTATAGCCGGTTTGGATGCTTTTTGATTAGTGAGCTTAGGGAAAGAAAATGATGCATAAGTGGACTTAGGATAATGAATTTTTCTTTCTTTTTTAGAATGTTTAAAGTTTAAATTTTGCTAGTGATGGTATAAGTTTGGCTGTGGTTGCTTCAGTGTCCTGTTTTAATTTATTCAATGAAGTTATTGCCTTTTGAAAATTTCCTGTTTCCTGATGTATGTGAATTGGCACATGATCACCTCGAATTGTTGGGAAGTATAGTAAAATCAATGAGTTTTTTGACTTTACGCCGTTGGCTCATAATTTTGTAAAATCTCTTATCTGATGTGAGTATTAGTTATCCGGTTTGATGCTTTTGTTTAGTGAGTTTAGATGAAAACAAATGATGCATTTTGGGTGATGAAATTTCTTATTTAGAATGTATTAAGTTTAAATTTTGCTAGAGTGATGGCAAGAGGTTTGGTCTGGCCGTCTGGTCACCTTAATGTCCCGTCTTTTTAAGTTTGGCATTTTCAGATGGTATTTGAGGAAGGAATTGTTGTGCTCTAAATGATTCCTGGTTATGCGTATTCCATTGTCTAGATTTTATAATGGTCGGAGTTCTTTTATTTTGCTGATTGTGAGCATTTACTTACTCAAATTTAATGTTGAAAGTTTCTTTCTGTAAAAGATTGAGTGGACATCATGCGTGTTGTCCCATATATCTCATACTAAACTGACAACGACATATACTACACTTGATCTTAGCCGAAAGGCCAAGAAGGCTCAAAGCTTGAAAGCTCTGGTTTATACTTATTACTGCTAAACCTCAAACACTTAAAATGGAAATTTTGTGTTGGTCTTGGTCTTGTTCAACTGCACATGGTAGACTATGTTGACACCCAAAAAAAGAAAAGAAAAAGAAAATGAATACCAACTTGATACAGATAAGTGCAGGTGCTTTTCTATTGCATGTTCTGTCTGTGTGTGTGTGCGCGCTCATGCTCTTGGAAGTCACCTCCTACTAATGAAATTGCCTTAATGCCTAGTTCGGCGTTATTTTTGTGTCTGGTTTACCTGCTTACCTATCAGAGCAAGCTCCACATTTTTCTTACCTTGAGTGATTTTAGATCTCAAATATTATCTTTACAAATTACAAATACCTTCTTTTGCCCATCCTTGTCTGAACCTATTGTTATTATGCCTCACTTGTTTTCTGCAAGTCTAAACAAAATCTCATTTTATTGGGACTTGGGGTTAAGGAAGAATTTGATTTCCAATTGCTTTTGATGCTGAAACATTACCAGGGTATTTGTATCTCTTAGGCCTTATCTCTATCCATTACTTCTCAAAATTTTAGTACACTGCGAGTGGGAAGGTCATTGTTATTGGAAAAACTACCATTAACTCAATCTGTTTAGGAGCGATTTGAGAACTTTTAATTCTCTTTGTGGAAATTAAATTTATCTATGCACCTTTCCTAAATTTTTGATAGTCTCTGCATGTAATGTTACAGCTTATTTTTTTTTTTTATATATTTGTTAAATTCATATGACACTTCTCTTTTATAGAGAACTAGTTTTGAAATCTCTAGAATACAGTTTTTGCTTGGTAAATCGAGCTGTTACAGCTTTTCTTGCTAATTCTCAGTTGTATGAATTTTACTTCCTAATTTCCCCATTTATTGTTTCTTATATACAATGCACGACTGTTCTATGTTGTTCCCTTGGAATTTAATGGGATGTGATCATTGTTAGTCTTTTCTGAAGGATTTCCTTGCATTGGTTTCTAATGTTCTATTTTCATTTGCAGAACTCCTGCGTGAAAACAAGCGTATGCTTGATAAATCTATCCGAGAAATAGAAAGGGAGAGACAGGGCTTACAAACACAAGAGAAGAAACTAATTGCAGAGATAAAGAAAAGTGCAAAGCAAGGACAGATGGTATGTCTTCTATCTGGATATAAACCCCACTTCATAAAGAGTACTTCTTCTTCATCTTTTTTATTTGCCTCTCTACTTTTTCAAATCAACGGTACACATGCTGTGATTTTCTTAGAGGTAGGTTATTCTATGATGGTGGAGCCTATCATGCACTTCTGTTATTAGTATTTTAGTTGCTTGAATTACTACTAAAAATTAGCTGTTCGTGACAAAGTGGTGAAGAAGGCCTGTACTGTAGTTAATGTTAATCAAACATTGCACAGAGTTGAACCCAAAAAGCACCAGCTTTTATGTTTTCTAGTTAAGCTTTACTTTGGTTCAATTAGTTGAACAGAAAATCTATTATGCAGTTAGTGCAACTTCATTGAGTCTTGGAAAAAGGCACTGTCTACTTCGTCACTTTTGTTTCTTGAATTCAGTAATGTATTATTCTGTAGATAGTGCAAGGAAATATATAGTATTAACAACAGTTCTTAAGCCCGTTTGTGATTTGAAGTTCTTTTGATTCTAGGGAGCTGTGAAGGTGATGGCGAAAGATCTTATTAGAACAAGGCATCAGATTGAAAAATTTTACAAGCTTAAGTCCCAACTTCAAGGTGTCTCCCTCAGAATTCAGGTAGTTATGGACATCATTATCATTGTTTTTTCTTGCTGTTGTTGCTATTGCTACTGTTTTGCTTTTGAGAAGTGTTATCATTATTGAGGATAAAACTGCTGTTGTACATCTGACTGTTGTTTACAAAGCTTAATATTTTCAAAGCAGTATCCTTGATTTATTCCTTCCCTCCTCTGGAATAAACTCTGCAATCTCAACAGTAAGTTCCCATCACCAGTTAATGGAAAATTAGGAAGCTTCTCCATCAGTTGCGGAGACAAATAGCGGCACTGGGTTCATCTGAACTCATTATTTTCGACGTACAGCAGAAGTTTTTGTGCAAAAGTAGTTTAAAATTGCAATAAGTAGTAGGTATGAACTCATAATTGTAAAAATACAATGTGTTCAATCCTAAGAATCTTAAAGGATTGAACACATAAGGGTTAAGTCCTGGATCTACTTCTGTTTTTGGTGCTGCAAGGGAACTACTAACATATCCTGATAATGATTCATTCCCTTCACATTCCAACTGTTTAGGCATATGCAAACTGGTTGACAAAAATATTTATGCTGTGTGAATGATTGATTAAGAGTTCCTAACATTGTTGATTTTTTTAAATTGCATACATTTGGTTGTCTTGAAAAATCAATTGTTTCCTAACTCTTTTCTTTTCTTTCCAAATACCCAAATATTATCATTGGTATCAGACTTTGAAATCAACACAAGCAATGGGTGAAGCAATGAAAGGCGTTACAAAGGCAATGGGACAGATGAACAGGCAGATGAATTTGCCGGCATTGCAGAGAATAATGCAAGAATTTGAGATGCAAAATGAAAAGATGGAAATGGTGAGTGAGGTGATGGGAGATGCCATTGATGATGCTTTGGAAGGGGATGAGGAAGAAGAAGAAACTGAAGAGTTGGTGAGCCAGGTCCTTGATGAGATTGGAATTAATATCAACAATGAGGTATTTTACCACTCCTTCGTTACGGCCTATTTGTATGTATATGATATGTTTGCAATGCTCTAATTACTTATGGTCCTTGAATTAATGGCAGCTTGTCAATGCTCCTTCTTCCGCGGTGGCTGCTCCAGCAGCGAAAGGCAAGGTTGCACAAGCTGAGGCAACTGACAATGATGATGGTGGGATAGACAGTGATCTGCAAGCAAGGTTAGACAATTTGAGGAAAATGTAAATTTGTTTGTAGAATGAATTGGAAACTTTATATGTTCTTGTAATATTTGTGAAAATTCTGGAGTTCATGATCAGACATTGTGTCTATCATTGCAATTTGCAAAACATAGCATGCCCTGTGCTTTCTATTTGTTCCTTTTTTTTTTTGAGAAGGTAACATACTTGTATTATATTCAAAAAATCAAACCTGCCACAACTTGTTACAGGTAATCATTTTTTCACATCATAGAATACAAGCATGCATTTCCTGTAACTATCATCTTTTTCTATAACCTGATGTTTGGGCTGGGTCATGCACATCTTGACTAATTCCACTCATCCAAAAAAAAAAAAAGAGAGACTAATTCCATCAGCTAAGTGATATCTCCCACTTGGTATTAATATAACTCTATCTACCTATGATTGGATAGATTGAAACGAATTGCTTTATGTTTTTGTCTTTGGGAATTTGAACTTGAAACCTCATTATTTTTAACTCACTTCATTGACTATCAAGTCACGATGGGTGCACTGTTTTGGATGACAAAAGGCAACATGGGTTCGGGGTGAGTGGCAAGGTACTCACTTTTTTGAAGTACGGTGTCAATTAATTAAAAAAAATTAATAAATTAAATTACATATATAAAAATCAAAATCTGAATTAAATATTAGCAAATTCAATTAAAAAACTGGAAGTAGATAGTACATTCTAAAAATAAAGAACTTGAATGAGGAAAAAACAAAATAAAAGTTAAGAACTTGAATGTGAAAAAAACAAAATAGAAGTCAAAGAAGTGAGGAAAAAAGAGAGGTTGAAGTTACTCTCAAGTCTGCAGAAGAAAGAAAAAGAAACAGATGAAGAAGTCAAGAAGAAGAAATACGTATTGGTTGGACTTTGATTTTGCCAGAGAAGTCTAGTTGAGTCGATTGGTTGAAGCCGAAGTCATTGCCTAATAGTCCAACTGTTCAAATTTGAAAAAAAATTCTAATATTACCTTTTAACTTTTAATTCCTAAATTGTTTTTTTTTTAACAAATACAAAAAAGGTGACGCAAGGCGAAACCTTTTTCGCCTTTGCCTTTGTTGCCTTTGAAGATTGCCTCGCCACTAAGCTAATAAGTGAGGAAGGGTCGCCTCGCCTCTCGCTAATATTGTCTTTCACAACACTGGACTTAAATTCAACTTTCTGAAAATAGGATTCAGTAACTATTGCCTTAGAATGCATGAATGATTCATGGAAATTTCGATTCATATTTTTCATAGAGAAATCTCTGATTAAGGATAGATCAAGATTGCAACTATCATCTTCCTCTATTACCACACTCACCGGGATCTCCTCATCAAGGAACATCTTCATGCAAAACCAATATTTCCTAGAAACAAAAACTATCATAACACAAAAATGAAATGAAAGACAATACCTCTGAAAAAAAATTCAAAACGAAATGAAAGAAAATGAACTAAACTGAACTGTCTTGAACTATCAACCCATCTCGAGAACTTTCCTCTTGCCTTGTGAAACTATTCCGGTGTAGCACTAGTGGCTCCACCGGAGAACGACACAAAGGGCAATCCAAATGAGAACAAAGCCACATATCAATGCAAGAAGCATGAAAATAATGTCTACATATTGGAAGTTGCTTCACTTCCTCCCCTTCTTCAAAAACTGATAAACACACAGCACACTCATAATCACCATTCTTCTCCTGTTGATTTCCTCCAACTTCTCCTTTCGTGTACCTGAAACTGGACACTATGTTCGCGTTAAGGTTATTAGGAACCTGGACAGTGTTTTGTTCAAGAGACTGATTCGTGTGGTTATTTTCATTGCACCATCGAGTTATGATGAAATTGTAGAGGCCAAGCAGGAAAACTGCTGTTCCTACAATGATAAGAGCGCAATACAGACTCGGTAAGTTCAACTGTTTTGGAGGTGAATATGAAGGAATATAAGGCATAGGAGCTTCTGGCATAGTTGATTAGTTGAAACTTTTTGTTTGAGAAGCAAATATTATGAGGAGATAGATTTGATTCACCACTTAGTGGTATATATAACCAAGTAAAGTAGTATAATATTACTACAAATTTAACTTATATTACACAAGAGGTAGAAAAAAAAGTACTATATGTGCATTTTAACCTGTCTAATTTATCAGCTTAGTAGTTCTCTACTTCTTATGGGTAGTTTTAGTTATTTTTTCAAGTGATCTTATAGTATAGGAAGTTAAATGCTGTTACCCCTCGTGTATTTTTAGTACTTGTCGTCTAAAACAAGTCATAGATACTTGTATTTGCATGGAGGGAGTGTTATTTACATGGATAATATTAAGGTAAAAGGTAAATGTATCTCCATAGATTGTGACCGAAATCCCGGAAACACACCTTGACTAAACTAAGGTTCTATTATCTCCCGAACCCATTTTTTTTTTGTTTTTTTCTGCACCTTTTTGGCTTATGTGACATCCAAATATTTTTCACATGCCTCAATTGCGTGGAGACAACCATACAAGACAAAAGGTGTATAAAGTTACAAAAATGAATAAGTTCAGGCGGTAATAGGACCTTAGTTTAGTTAAAGTGTGTTTATGAGATTTCAATCAGAGTCTAGGGGATACGAATAGGTTACATACCATCCTTACTATTACCTGTTAGTTAATGTGCATAAAGGATTTATCTATACAAGTATAAGTGATATGATTGTGTAAATATTTTAACACACTGTTAATGTATATAACTTAAATTCTTATAAAGAAGAAATTTGATTTTATTTGTTTGATGTTTTAACTTTTGTAGAGGAAAAAAATTGTGAATTACTATTAATTATGAAGCCGTGGAATCAAAGGACTTTAAAGAAGGAATATTTCTGTGGGCGGGTTATTTTTAAATAAATAAACTGTGATGAAATATGAAATCAAATGAAGAATACAAATATATTGACATCTAAAATTTGCTGTCACTTTTCAAGCAAAGTCGATTTTATAGCTCCTATTTTGTCATTTTTAATAGGAAGTTTGATGGATAATTTGATTTTAATTGACTTTGTGAAGCTTATCTTTTGGTAGGTTGTGTATTTTTAGGTCAATATATTATAATAATTCTTTCTGTCCCATCTTGAGGTAGTATACTCCCTTCTTATTTCACTTTTCTTTTTAAAAAAATGAAATAAAATAATTGGAAGTCGGGGAATGGGTAAGAGGTTACAAGTGAGGAATCGTGAAAGTTTAGATAGTCAGTCAACTCCACTACTAGCATTCACCCTTCCTATTTAATATGTTTATCCATTTTTAGTTTTTTTTTTTGTGTGGACGTTTAGAAGTGTTCTTCATTGTTTATGACGATGACGGTGGCTTCTAAAGTGAAAAAAGCCACTTTTCAATTCATTACGATTCCTCAGTAGATATTGATAGTGTTCGTGAAGTTTTTGAAGAAATGAAAACTTCTTGAAAAAAGCTTCAACCAATATATCTTTCACATCTTTAATCCATACCCTTCTTGAAAAAAGTATGAGTTTCATGACGTTCACTTAAACTGTTCATCTTTTTAATGAAATTATAAGATGATATATGTCGAGATTTAACTAACGTTAAGGACAATTTGTGCCTAATAATTGGAAGAAGGGCAACTTTGTGGTGTCATTTTTAATACATTAGGGATATTTTTTTTGGACCCTTTTTCGTATTTAGATTATTGTTGAAGCTATATGATCTTTGGTCCAATATGAAGATTCATGGGGTAGATGGATTACACTTATACACTTCAATTGAACCAAAATATAGTTTATCAATAATCGAAGGACCAATATACAAGATTAAAGACTTCACATTTTTGAAGGTTTAATTACTTGTATTTATCTTTTGGGTGCTCTGATAGTGTACAACTTTCACTACACTTATGAACATGGATATAACTAACTAGTTTCGATACACTGTTTAATCAAACCTAGCAACTTTGTTTGAAATCTTGTATTTGACATAAGAAATTCATTCAATATGTATAAATAACTTAGAATGACTAGAATTAAAGAGCGCTTTGGTTAGATGGTAAACACTTTTCACCTTCAACCCCATGATTGTGGTCAGTCATCAAGGGAGCAAAAAAAGTAGCTCTTACGAGAAGGTAACAAATGGACTAGAATTTTAAACTCATAAATTTTAAATTCTGACTCCGCCTCTGTTGCTACAGCTAGTATACAAGGTTAAATTTATGATAGGGATTGCAATGAGATAAGGTTATCCACCATAGACAAGTGAAGAATCCCCACGTAGGACATAAAGAAGAGATGTGCAAAACCAATTGCCCTATTTTCCACCTCTCATATCTTTAATGGCTCTCAAAAGCACAACATACATATCTCTCAAACAAACAACACAAGAATATAGAGACATAGAACAACTCAAAAGAAGAAGAATTAAGGCAAAATAATAATAATAATAATGGCTTCTACTTCTTCAATAGTTTCAATGGCAATGCCACTAACTTACACAACTCAAAACAAACAATCAATTGTTGAAGCTCTTTTCAAGCCATTGCCAATTAAGCCTTCAAAACAAATTACAACTTCAAAAAAGTTTGTAGTCATCAAGGCCACTTCAATTAAGGAAAAGGCAATTGTAGGGTTGACAACAGGTGTACTCACAGCATCAATGGTTGTACCTGATGTAGCACAAGCTGCTGAGGGTTTGTCACCATCACTCAAGAACTTCTTGCTTAGCATTGTGTCTGGTGGAGTTGTGCTTGGTGCTATTATTGGTGCTATTATTGGTGTCTCCAATTTTGATCCTGTTAAGAGGGGTTAATTTTGTGTTTTTTTTTTCTTTCTATATAAATGATAATTGTTTGGTTTTCAAGTATGATTTTGTGTATGTTTAATTCAATTTAGCTTATTTTTTGGTATTCAAAATAGTAAAGGCTCGTCATAGTGCTCTTAATAGGCTCTATTAAGATAGCACGAAAGAGTTTACTATACTGTTAATTCATACATGGAATATTTAGGATTTACCAAAAAAAGCGGTTCATGTCATGATTTTTTTCATTTATACAACTCAAACCTAACATATGTATGTCAATTTTACTAGAGATATGCGATTCTCACTACTTGGCGGTAATTCGTAATTTTACTAGAAATATATGCATATTTACATTTTAATTTGGGAGTACGCATATACGACGAGTGGCGGAGCTACATTGAAACAAGGGGTTCATATGATACCTCTTTTGCTAAAGAATTTAATGTATTCATTATACATGTCTATTATAAGACAAAAATAATATAATGCATGAGTGAAAAGGAATAAGTTGTACCTAGTTTTAATTTTTCTTTTGACCGTATAATGAATGAAGTAAAATAAAGGTACCATGAGTGAAACACTATGTCAAAGTTAAATTTTCGAGATTGTCAAGTCAAATTTCAGATAAAATTATCTGAATGCGATACTTTCAAGCTCAAGTCAAAAAATGTTATTTATGAATAGAGATCAAATTAATTTCATATCATAATTATCAACATTTACAGGACAAATGCCTATATCAACCCTTACATGATCAATCAATTCTATTGACAACCACCATTGTTAGCTTCCGCCACACAACCAAATGACAGAATCATCGGTCATTACTACCAATTACTCTTTAGTATAGTCATCATCTGATAATTATTACCTTAGAATTTACCTATACCACTATCAATCATTACTACCAACCACCTCCACCAATTACGACCGCTTAATCTCCACCAACCATGACCACTTACTGCTGCACCCAATCCACCTATGTCAATCACCGACTAATCATTATTATACAATCATCACTATCTACCACCTCCATCAATATCATTACACTACATGAAAATTAATTTTTTTCTAATATTTAGTGATTATAATATTAATTATGTTTAAAATGTATATTTATTTATTTTAATTTTAAATAAAGATAAATTATAATACAAAAGTTTAAACTTTGAAATCATTTTAATACTAAGAAATGCATAATATAATTACAAAAATAAATATTCCATATCTCCTCATTCTCATATGCTTCAACTAGGAAGTTTTGGAGTCCCAAAATTTTGATGTACCATAGGTGTGTGTTTTCTCAACATCAAAATTATGTCAACCTTACATTAAGATAACCTTATCCACCACATAGCCAATAGCCAATAAGAACCACCCACATAGGACAAAGCAAAATATGCTTTAATTTTCCACCTCTCACTAAAACCCCTCCTTTTATCCTCTCAATACAAAATCACATCATATTAACAATACCACACTTCTTCAACTTTTGTTTTTGTAATTCTTGAGAGCAAAAAAGGCAAAAGAAATGACTACTTCAACAATAGTTTCAATGGCAATGCCACTAACTTGCAAAAGCCAAAAGAAACAGCCAATAATTGTTGAAGGTTTTTTCAAGCCATTGCCAATTAGGCCTTCAAAACAAATTGCAAATTCAAAAAAGTTTGTAGTCATCAAGGCATCTTCAATTAAGGAAAAGGCAATTGTAGGGTTGACAACAGGTGTACTCACAGCATCAATGGTTGTACCTGATGTAGCACAAGCTGCTGAGAGTTTGTCACCATCACTTAAGAACTTCTTACTTAGCATTGTGTCTGGTGGAGTTGTGCTTGGTGCTATTATTGGTGCTATAATTGGTGTCTCCAACTTTGATCCTGTTAAGAGGGGTTAATTTTTTTTTTGCCTTTTTCTTTAATTAATTGTATCTATATCATATATTGTTTGGTTTTCAAGTATTGTTTTGTTTGTCTATGTTAACATGTCCAATTTAATTCCCTAGCTTATTTTTCGATTTATTCATCTAGTATTCGAAATAGTTAATGCCTATAATAACGCTTCAGGCTCTCTTAAGTTTTAGATTTGCAATGTGTATGGCTCGTTAAAAGAAGTGATCCATATCATATGTTTCTCCACTTATAATACTTTAAACATAATACTTGTGGAGAATCTAGTCCATCTTACTACACTCCTTGGTAGTGATTAAATCTTAGTTTTGATTTTTTCATAAATATATAAATGCCTTTATTTTAGTGTATGTACACTAATGTAAAAAATCTTTACGCTATCAAATCATTTAAAATGTAATTATACGGGCGTGTTACTTATCTAGAAAACAAGTCAAACTACAATGAAGGTGAAAATATCGTATCGTTTTTTAGTTGTGTTGCATCTTGCTTGGTGAGATTGATAGAAAGAAAGGACGGGTCAACTATGCATGGTACTTCTCGACTCTCTCTTTGAGGACTAGCGACTCATGAATGCTTTCGAGCTGGATAAGTCAAAATACATTATGTAAATCTGTAGTTTTTCGCAGTCTTTTCTTTCCTTCTTACTTTAGTATATATCTAGAAATTCGTAAACTTTTTTTTTTCCTATTGTGATCAATGGTGGTTTAATGAAAGTTATGGTGTATATTTAAATCTTCATAAAAGATCTTTGATTTATATATTTAAGTTTAACTTAGCATAAAGTTTAAGAATGCAAAATACTTTTGAATTTGATGCTCTTAAACAGTAATATCATACCCTGAGTAATCCTACCAGTGAAATTTGAAGAGGGTGGTATATATGCAACCTTACTCTACTTTATGCTGGTAGAACCGATCAACTTTCAGCTCAATTAAGCATATCAAATTCAAGCATGAAAAAGAAATATAGTAATTGAGAAGATGCTGAAAATAACGTTGAAGAGAAAAACATAAGCAACAGAAAAAACGATTGATAATTGAAACAAATGAAACAACATGAAATAATAAAAATCAGACGATAAGATAGAAGTGTAATAATACCAAAACCGGCAAGGGAGATTAGACATCGCTCAACTATCTACTAACCTTTTACTCTATTACTCGACCTCCATATCCTCCTATTTTAGAACCTCTCCTCGGTGAGTTGCTAATGTGTCATGTCATGCCTGATCACCTCTTCCCAAGAGTTCTTCAACCTACCTCTACTTCTCCTCATACTTATCATAGTCAACCTCTCACACCTTCTTATCGGGGCATATGTGCATCTTCTCTAGACATGTTCGACAATCTCAACCTTATCTCTCTCATCTTGTCTGCAATGAGGGTCACTCCCACTTGTATCTCTCCTAGCATACCAAACACTTTGAAATTTGTGATCTCAAACACGTCTTTCTGTAAAAATGCCATTAAGACTAAAGCAAAAGTTAGGATTAGAAACTCATTCTAAATATAAAAAGATGCATTTTTATTTTAAAAATAAATTCACAAAAAAAACAAGACACATAAAACGAGTGTTTGTTTTTTTTAGTATTTTTACTTTTATATAATTACAAAATTGTGAAGATGTTCTTGTTTGCAACAAATTTTAAACATATGGAAAATAAATAAACCATACAAATAAAATATGAAGAAATGTGATTTTATTCATTAGAATTGTGAGTACAAATCTGTTCCTCCCTTGATTCTACTCTCTAAGATGATTTATCCATGATTCAAGGGCCGTTAGTGGCGTATTTCATGAGTACAAATATGTTCCTCCCTTGATTCTACTCTCTAAGATGATTTATCCATGATTCAAGGGCCGTTAGTGGCGTATTTGTGAGTACAAATCTGTTCCTCCCTTGATTCTATTCTCTAACATGATTTATCCATGATTCAAGGGCCGTTAGTGGCGTATTTCTCGAACTATGATGATTTAGATTTGACCTCTCTATATGAATAATCCATCAATTTGTGGAGTATTCGAGATGTTGATCTCTTTGTGGATTTCTCGAGATGCCTTTTAAGGGAATTTAGTACCCTTTATATAGGCATAAATTAGGGTTTAGGGTTGAGTAGCCTCCAAGAATCCTTATTTGAGTTGAACTCAATTTGCAGAGTCCCAACTCGAATTGAACGCATCTTGTAGAGTCCCACAAAATTTCAATGTCTACAAATGCCCCCTGCTTCAAGGCTTGACGGAGGATAGACTTGTGAAACTCAAAGACGAGGCTTGAAGTACTCATTCTTCTACCTTTGCAGCTTCAGATTTTCAGATTTGATTTAAGAGAGAAGAGATGAAGGGCATATTTGGTCCCACTGGGCGTGCCAATTTGTTTGCAACAAATTTTAAACATATGGAAAATAAATAAACCATACAAATAAAATATGAAGAAACGTGATTTTATTCATCAGGATTGTGAGTACAAATCTGTTCCTCCCTTGGTTCTACTTTCTAAGATGATTTATCCATGATTCAAGGGCCGTTAGTGGTGTATTTCGTGAGTACAAATCTGTTCCTCCTTTGATTCTACTCTCTAATATGATTTATCCATGATTCAAGGGCCGTTAGTGGCGTATTTCTCGACTATGATGATTTAGATTTGACCTCTCTATATGAATAATCCATCAATTTGTGGAGTATTCGAGATGTTGATCTCTTTGTGGATTTTTTGAGATGCCTTTTAAGGGAATTTAGTACCCTTTTGTATAGGCATAAATTAGGGTTTAGGGTTGAGTAACCTCCAAGAATCCTTATCTGAGTTGAACTCAATTTGTAGAGTCCCAACTCAAATTGAACGCATCTTGTAGAGTCCCACAAAATTTCAATGTCTACAGTTCTTACTTAATTAACAAAATACTCTTTCTTAGAATTTCGTTCACTAAAACTGCCCCAATCACCATTACCAATTTTTAGAGGGTCATCACCATAATTGACCAGTAGATTATCAATCAATTTTATGGCCAACTTTTATTATATAATCAAAAACTATTAACTATCGTCACCAATAACTTTTACCATTGCTCATAACTATACAACCATTCTATAAGACTTTGACTATACCTCCACCAACCATTATTGCCAATCATCTTCACCAACTATGACTATCACTAATTCTAATGTTACTTCTCTTGAAAAATTAGTAACCTTAAACATAAAAAATATTAATGAACACTTGGACTACACCATGGATCTTTTGTCAGCCTATGTGGACACATATAAAGTTTTGACAACCTTCTAATAAGATAACCATATCCAATATAACCAATAAAAATCAGCCACATAGAACAACACAAAAAATATGCCAACTCCAAATTTCAATTTTCCACCTCTCATTAAAAATCCTCTTTTTATCCTCTCAAAACAAAATCACATCATATTAACAATACCACACTTCTTCAACTTTTGTTTTTATAGTTCTTGATAGCAAAAAGCAAAAGAAATGACCACTTCTTCAATAGTTTCAATGGCAATGCCACTAACTTACACAACTCAAAACAAGCAACCAATTGTTGAAGCTTTTTTCAAGCCATTACCAATTAAGCCTTCAAAACAAATTGCAACTTCAAAAAAGTTTGTAGTCATCAAGGCCACTTCAATTAAGGAAAAGGCAATGGTAGGGTTGACAACAGGTGTACTCACAGCATCAATGGTTGTACCTGATGTAGCACAAGCTGCTGAGAGTTTGTCACCATCACTCAAGAACTTCTTGCTTAGCATTGTGTCTGGTGGAGTTGTGCTTGGTGCTATTATTGGTGCTATTATTGGTGTCTCCAACTTTGATCCTGTTAAGAGAGGTTAAATTTGTGACTTTCTTTAATTGTATCTAATATGATTTGTGTATGTTTACATGGCAATTAATTCCTTTATAACTTATTTTTATGTTTATTCATTTGGTATTTGAAATACTCCCTCCGTTTCATAAAGAATGACCTGGTTTGACCTGGCACGGAGTTTAAGAGTATAAAGAAGACTTTTAAATCTTGTGGTCCTAAATTAAAGTTAGGTCAAATGTACAAAATTGCCCTTTGATCTTGTGGCCTTAAACATGTCACGTGAAAAGCTGAAATGAAAATGTTACCAAAAAGAGAAAGAGATCATTCTTTTAGAAACATACTAAAAAGGAAAGGAGGTCATTCTTTTTGAAAAGGAGGGAGTAGAAAAGTTGTGATAATTTGATAATGTTCTACTACCTCCGTCCATGTTTAATTGTCATGGTTTCTATTCTTAAAGTCAAACTATAAAAACTTTGGCTAACATTTTAAGATGTATTTTTTCATCATATTTATATGGAAAAAGTTGTAATTTATGGTACTTTTCATACAACTTTTGAATATCTAAATTTCTTGTAGAAAATATCGAATTAATGTAATCTAATTTAACTTTAAAAATTAGTCAAATTGACTTTCGAAAAGCGCAACATGACAAATAAAGATGAACGGAGAGAATAGTAAATTGGTGCGAAATGATTTACTCTGTGTTTAATTCAGATTCGCAATGCATAAGACTTATAGAGAAACATTTTATATATGTTGAGTTAAAAAGGAGGTAAGTTGGTTAAAATTTGTGCACTTATAAGTGTGTGTATATGATATTTTGTTATATTCCTTACCTTAGCATTTAGGGCACTCAACAGGAATTAGACGATTTTCTAATTTTTTTTTGTGTTAGTATATGAATTTTTTGGTGATATGAGTTGCAGACCTTATTTTTGGAATTTTTTTTACATGATCCTTCATAACGACCTAGGAGAATAATACCTATAGCTTCATCATGATCTACCCCTTATTTTTAGCATTTAGGGACTACTTAACAAGAATCAAACGATTTTCTTATTCATTTGTGGATTTTGGTTAAAAAAAGCACCAGGCGCACATATCACCTAAACTCCATGGATTATAACACATGAAAATGAAAAAAAAAATTATTTCCCGTATCGGGCCTCGTTTGAACTAGAAAATGTCGACGTTTGCCCCTTCGAACCAATGCACGCCATTAAAAAGCTCATCATGATATCTACAAAACATTTCAGCCAAAAAATCGCTGGGCTCACATATCACCTAAAATTCATAAACCATTACACATGAAGAATGGAAAAAACTTTATTTCTCGTTTCATTCCTTGTTTGAACTTGAAAATGCCTATGTTTGCCCTGTGAACCAATGCACACCATTAAATAGATAGTCACAGATGTCCACAAAAAATTTTAAACAAAAATCGTTGGCGCACATGTCACCCAAAATTTGTAGACTATAACACACAAAAAATTGAAAGATCCCTATTAGTGTTTCAGACTTCGTTTTGAACTTCAAAATATCGACGTTTTCCTTTTTGAACCATGAATCTGGCGCTTCGGAGAATCAATTTTTTTCAGGAAAAACTTTATTATAACCTCTGTAGTGAGTTGGGGAAGCGGTACGTACAGTCCCACTATTTTTTCGATATATTTTCACATTTACAAGTCACTTTTAGAAATTATGAGATATTTTTAGTTTTTCGTGTGTATTATTAGCCAATGGATCTAGCGCATTAAGCACTCACAATTTATTTCTTAAAGATATTTATTAGGACCTCCATAATGAGTTGAGAAATATTGCGTATAGTCCCACCATTAATTTCAGGCATATTTTGGAATTTACAAAAAAACTTTTAGGAATTACGTGGCTTTCTTGTTTTTTCTTGTGTATTAGCCCATGGATCTGGAGTCTCGGAGCACCCAATTTTTCTTTTGAAAAAACTTTATGACGACCTCCATCATGAGCTGGGGAAACGTTACATACAGTCTTACCGTTTTAAGCATATTATAACATTTACAAGCTAACTTTTAGGAATTACGAGACTTTATTGGTTTTTTTTGTGTATTAGCTCATGGATATGAAACGTCGGAGCACCTTAATTTTTTTTTAAAAAAAACTTTATGAGGACCTGCGTAATGAATCAAGGAAGCAAGCACTATGTACAGTCCCACTGTTTTAGGCATATTTTCACGTTTATAAGCCAATTTTTAGGAATTTAGAAGCTTTCTTGTATTTTTTGTGTATATTAGTACATGGATCTGGTGTCTATGAGCATTCAATTTTATTTTGGAAAAATCTTTATGAGGACCTCCATAAATGAATTGGGAAATATATGTATATTACCACCGTATGATAAGTCATATTTTCACATTTACAAGCTAATCTTTAAGAATTACATAAGTTTTTTATTTTTTGTATACATTAGCCAATGGATCTAGCGCCTCGGAGCACTTTAATTTTTTCTCAAAAATTTTTATGAGGACTTACGTAATGAGTTAGGTTACCACCATGTATACTTACACATTTTTTACGCCAATTTTTGCATTTACAGGCCCCTTTTTAGGATATACCAAAATTCTTTGATTTCTCTTGTGTCATAGCCCATATATTTGAAGCTCTAGAGCACCCAAATTGTTTTCTCAAAAAAATTTATACGAACCTCCACAATGAGTTGGGAACCACCATATATACTCACACTTTTTTTTCACGCCCATTCTCACATTTACAGACCATTTTTTAAGAATTACCTAAATTACTCTATTTTTCGTGTGTTATGATCCATGAATTTTTTGTGATATGAAAATTTTAAAATAAAATGGCCAAAATTTTCATGGACGTCCGTTAATACCTTAACAATGGACTCAATTCATCCCGTGGGGAAAACATGCGATTTTTCAAGTTCAAACGAGCACTAAAACAGATAAGCGCAGATTTCGTCAATTTACGTGTGCTATACACTCCATGAATTTTTGTGATCTTGAATTCCCAAAATAAAATGATCAAAATTTTTCATGGGCGTCCATTAAGACCTTAGCAATGGATCCAATTCGTTCCGCGGAGAAAGCAGACACATTTTCAGGTTCAAACAAACCCCAAAGCACATAAAAGTACAAATTTTTCCGATTTTCGTGTGTTATAGTCCCTAAACAAATGACCAAAATTTTACATGAACGTTCATTAAGACCTTAGCAATGGACTAGTTCGTCCTGTGGGAAAACTGACACATTTTCAAGTTCAAACGAGCCCCAAATTAGGTAAAGTGGTAAACACGGATTTTACCGATTTACATTTGTTATAGTCCATGGATTTTTTGTGATATGAAATTACCGAAACAAAAGGACTAAAATTTTTCATGGACGTCCAATAAGACCTTATCAATGGACCCAGTTCGTCCTGCGAGGAAAAAGAGGGCATTTTCAAGTTCAAACGAGCCCCAAAGTATGTAAATATGGATTTTATCGACTTTCGTGTGCTATATTCCATGGACTTTTTGTGATCGGGAATTCCCAAACGAAATGGCCAATATTTTCATAGACGTCCGTTAAGACCTTAGAAATGGATCCAATTTGTCCCATGGAAATACCGAAAACATTTTCAAGTTCAAACGAGCTCCGAAGCAGGTAAATGTTGATTTTGTCAATTTTCATGTGCTATAATCCATGAATTTTTTGTGATCAAGAATTTTCAAAACGAAATGGATAGGATTTTTCATGGACGTCCGTCATGACCTTAGATATAGACATGTTCGTTCCGCAGGGAAAATAGGTGCATTTTAAAGTTAAAACGAGCCCCTAAGCAAGTAAACACATATTTTGCCTATTTTCTTGTGCTATAGTCCATGAAATTTTTGTGATCCGAAATTTCCAAAACGAATTGGCCAAAATTATTTCATGAAAGTTTGTTAAGACGTTGGTAATGTACCCAGTTCGTCCCGCACAGAAAAATGACTGCATTTTCATGTTGAAACGAGCTCAAAAGTAGGTAAACATACATTTTACCAATTTTTGTGTGTTATTGTCCATGGAACTTTTGTAATCCAGAATTCCCGAAATAAAGTGACCGAAATTTTTCATGGAGGTCTATTAAGACGTTGAAAATGTATCTAGTTCGTCCCCCAGTGAAAAACAGACACATTTCAAGTTCAAACGAGCCCCAAAGCAAGTAAACACAGATTTTGTCGATTTTCATGTGCTACTATAGTCCATGAAATTTTTATAATTTGAAATTTCTGAAATAAAATGACCAAAATTTTTCATAGAAATACTTAGACGTTGGCAATGTATCTAGTTCATTCCGCGAAGAAAATTGGCGCATTTCCAAGTTACAACGAGCCCTAAAGGAGGTAAACACATATTTTCCTAATTTTCATGTGCTATAGTCCATGAATTTTTTGTGATCCAAATTCCCGAATGAAATGATCAAAATATTTCAGAACGTTCGTTAAGACGCTAGCAATGTATCCAATTTGTCTCTCGGGGAAAATGGACACATTTTAGAGTTCGAACAATCTCCAAAGCAGGTAAACGGAGATTAATCCGATTTTCGTGTCTTATTGTCCATTGAATTTTTGTGATTCAGAATTTCTGAAATGAAATGACCAAAATTTTTCATTGACGTTCGTAAAGAGATTGGTAATGTATTTTGCTTATGTTGTGGGAAAACGAGCTCATTTTCAAGTTCAAATGAGCCCAAAAGAAGGTAAATGCAGATTGTTCAGATTTTTGTGTGTTATAATCCATCACATTTTTGTATTCAAGAACTTTTGAAATAAAATGGCTAAAAATTTTCATGGAAATCTGTTAAGACATTGACAATGTATCCAGTTTGTCCCGCGAGGATAACAAGCACATTTTCAAGTTCAAACGAGTCCCGAATTTTTTTCAAGATTTTATCGATTTTCGTGTGTTATAGTCCATGAAATTTTTGTAATTTAGAATTCCCGAAAGAAATGGACAAATTTTTTCATGCATGCCCGTTAAGACGTTGGTAATGTTTTCTGTTCGTTCTGCGGGGAAAACACACGCATTTTCAATTTCAAATAGGCCCAAAGCTGGTAAACGCACGTTTTGTCGATTTTCATGTGCTATAATTCATGGAATTTTTGTGATCCGAAATAATCAAAATAAAATGGTTGAAATTTTTCATGGACGTTCATTAAGGCTTTGGAAATATATCTAGTTCGTCATGCGGGAAGAACGAGCACATTTTCAAGTTCAAACGAGCCCCAAAACAGATAAACGCAGATTTTGCAGATTTTTGTGTGTTATAATCCATGAAATTTTTGTTATCCAAAATTTTTAATGAAATGGTCGAAATTTTTCTTGGACGTCTGTTAAGATGTTTGCAATGTATCCAGTTCGTTTCTCGGAGATAACAAGCGCATTGTCAACTTCAAACAATCCCTAAAACAGGTCAACATAGATTTTGATGATTTTCGTTTGCTATAGTCCATGAAATTTTTGTGATTCAGAATCCTAAAAAAGATATGGCCAGGATTTTTCATGGACGTTCTTTAAGACGTTGTCAATGTATCCAATTTGTCCCGTAGTGTAAAATGCGCGTTTTCAAGTTTAAACGAGTCACAAAGTAGGTAAAAATAATTTTTTCCAATTTTCGTTTGTTATTGTCAATGAAATTTTTGTGATTCGAAATTCACAAAACGAAATGACTAAAATTTTTAATGGATGTCCTTTAACACGTTGGCAATGTATTCAGTTCATCATGCGAGAAAAACGAGCACATTTTCAAGTTTAAACGAGCCCCCAAGCAGGTAAACGAAAACTTTATCAATTTTCCTATGCTATAGTCTATGAATTTTTTGTGATCTGAAATTCTCAAAACAAAATGGCCGAAAAGTTTTCATGGTCGTCCGTTAAGTTGTTGGCTATGTATCCAGTTCATCCCGCGGGGAAACAAATGCATTTTCAAGTTCAAACAAACTCTAAAGAAGATAAATCCATATTTTGAGTACATTGAATTTTTTTAATCTAGAATTTCCTGAATTAAAATATACAAAAAAATTCATGGACGTCCATTAAGACGTTGCCAATGTATCCAGTTCGTCCCGCAAGAATAACAAGCTCATTTCAAGTTCAAATGAGTCCCAAAAGAGGTAAACACAGATTTTATCAATTTTTATGTGCTATAAATCCATATTATTTTTGTGATACATAATTTTCGAAAAAAAATGGCCAAGATTTTTCATGGATGTTTGTTAAGACATTGACAATGTATTTTGTTCACGCCGCAGGGAAAAAGGGCGCATTTTCCTGTTTAAACGAGCCCAAAGCTCGTAAACGCAGAATTTGCTGATTTTCGTGTGCTATAGTCAATAGAATTTTTGTGATCCAAAATTCAAGAATGAAATGGTCAAAAATTTTCATGGATGTCCATTAAGACTTTGACAATGTATCTAGTTTGACTGGAAGGGAAAACGAACACGGTTTCAATTTCAAACGAGCCCCAAAGAAGGTAAACACAATTTTTCCAATTTTCATGTACTATAATCACTGAAATATTTTTTATCCGGAGTTCCGAAATGAAATGACCGAAATTTTTCCATGGATGTCCGTTAAGACAAACATTGTATGTAGTTTGTTCCGCATGAAAAACGAGTGTATTTTCATGTTCAAACGAGCCCCAAAGCAAGTAAACACAGATTTTTATCGATTTTTGTGCATTATAATCTATAGAATTTTTGTAATCTAGAATTCCTGAAAATAAATGACCAAAATTATTCATGGACGTCTTTATGACGTTGGAATTGTATTCAATTCGTCTCGCAGAAAAAACGAATGCATTTTGTAGTTTAAAGGAGCCCCAAAGCAGGTAAACGCTGACTTTGCCGATTTTCATGGGCTATAGTCTATGGAGTTTTGTGATTCGAAATTCCTGAAATGAAATGGCCAAAATTTTTCATAGACGTTCATTAAGACGTTAACAATGTATCTAGTTCGTCCTGAGGGAAAAACGTGCGCATTTTCAAGTTCAAAGAAGCCCAAAATATGTAAGCACAACTTTTGCCAATTTTCATGCGCTATTGTCCATAAATATTTTGTGATTCAAAATTTTCAAAATTAAATGACTGAAATTTTTCATGGATGTCTGTTAAAACATTGGCAATGTATCCAGTTTGTCCACAAGGAAAACAGACGCATTTTCAAGTTAAAAACGAGCCCCAAAGTAGGTAAACATAGATTTTATTATTTTCATTTACTATAATTTACAGATTTTTGGTGATCCGAAATTTCCGAAACAAAATGGTCAAATTTTTTATGAATACCCGTTAAGACGTTGACGATGTATCCAGTTCGTCCTGCAGGGAAAACAGGCGCATTTTCAAGTTCAAATGATCCCTAAGGAAGTAAACACAAATTTTATTGACTTTTGTGTGCTATAGTCCATTGAATTTTTGTGATATGAAATTGCCAAAACGGAATGGCCTAAATTTTTCATTGACGTCCGTGAAGACTTTAACGATCTACCCTGTTTATCTCATGGGGAAAACAGTCCCATTTTAAAGTTCTAACGAGTCTCAAAGCACGTAAACGCAAATTTAACTGATTTTTCGTTTGCTATTGTCCATGAAATTTTTTTGATTCAGAATTTCTGAAACGTAATGACCAAAATTTTTAATGGACATCCATTAAGACATTAGCAATATATCCAGTTCGTCTCTCGGGGAAAACAAGCGCATTTTCAAGTTCAAACGAGACCCAAAATAGGTATAGGTAGATTTTGTCAATTTTCGTGTGTTATAATCCATGGAATTTTTGTGATTTGGAATACCCGAAATGAAATGGTTAAAATTTTTCATGGATATCCGTTAAGACATTTGCAATGTATCCAGTTCGTTTCGCGGGAAAAATATATGTAATTTCAAGTTCAAACGAGTTCCAACGTAAATGCATATTTTGTCAATTTTCACGAGCTATAGTCCATGAATTTTTGTGATCTGGAATTCCGAAATCATATAGATAAAATTTTTTCATGAACATTAGTTAACACGTTGACAATATATCCAGTTCGTCCAGCAGGAAAAGCAGACGCATGTTAACGTTCAAACAAGCCCGAAAGCAGGTAAACATAAATTTTGTTGATTTTCATGTGCTATAATTCATGGAATTTTTGTAATCTAGAATTCCTAAAATGAAATGGTCAAATTTTTTTCACGGACGTTCGTTAAAATGTTGGTAATGTATCTAGTTCGTTCCGCGTGGAAAACAAGTGCATTTTCAAGTTCAAACGAGCCCAAAGTAAGTAGATACATATTTTATCGATTTTTGTGTATTATAGTCCATATAATTTTTGTAATCTAGATTTCCGTAATGAAATGGCTGAAAATTTTCATGGACGTCCATTAAGACGTTGACAATGTATCCAGTTCAACCCGCGGAGAAAACGAACGCATTTTCAAGATCAAACGGGCTCAAAAGCTAGTAGACGCAAATTGTGTCGATTTCCATGTGCTATATCCAATGAAATTTTTGTGATTATGAATAACTGAAATGAAATGATCAAATTTTTTCATGGACGTACGTTAAGACGTTGGCAATATATCTAGTTCGTCCCGCAGAGAAAACAAGTGCGTTTTCAAGCTCAAACGAGCACCAAAACAAGTAAACGCAGATTTTCGTATGTTATAATGCATGCAATTTTTGTTATCCAGATTTTCGATAGCACACCATTTTTTGGGTGATCCGGATTCCGACGTCAAAAATGCCAAATTTGTTGTGGACGTCCGTCAAGACCTTGTCTATGCATACGGTTGGCCATCACGGCTTGTC
>NC_028648.1:2651602-2651776 GCF_001406875.1 Solanum pennellii
TAGCACACCATTTTTTGGGTGATACGGATTCCGACGTCAAAAATGCCATATTTTTTCGTGGACATCTGTCAAGACCTTGTCTGTGCATACAGTTGGCCATCACGGCTTGTCCGACCCATTTGGAAGGTCAAACGAGCCCCGAAGCGAGCATACCCCTCATTTCGATGATTTTCG
>NC_028648.1:2653429-2659686 GCF_001406875.1 Solanum pennellii
GACGTCAAAAATGCCAAATTTTTTCGTGGACGTCCGTCAAGACCTTGTCTATGCATACGGTTGGCCATCATGGGGAAAATGGGTGTTTTTTCAAGTTCAAATGAGCCTTAAAGAAGGTAAATGCAGATTTTAGCGATTTTCGTGTTCTATAGTCCATGGATTTTTGTGATTTAAAATATCTGGAAAAAAATTGTCAAAATTCTTCATAGACTTTTGTTAAGACCTTTGCAATGGACCCAGTTTATCCCATTAAAAAAACAGGTACGTTTTAAACTTCAAACAAGCCCAAAGTAGGTAAAGGCAGATTTTTACCATTTTTGTGTGTTATAGTCTATGAATTTTTTGTGATCTTGATTTTCGTAACAAAATGACTGAAATTTTTTCATAGAAGTACGTTAAAACATTACAAACGGACCCAGTTCGTCTTGCATGAAAAACGAGCGATTTTACTGTTCAAACGAGCTCTAAAGTAGATAATTACACATGTTGCCAATTTTCGTGTGCTATACTCCATGTATTTTTCTTGATATGGAACTACTGAAATAAAATGACAGAAATTTTTCAAGGACATCCGTTAATACCTAAGAAATAGACCCAGTTCGTTCCGCGGGGAAAACGAACACTTTTTAAAGTTTAAACAAACCCTAAAATAGGAAAACACAAATTTTATCGATTTTCACATGCTATAGTCCAGGGACTTTTGTGATCAGAAATTTCCAAAATAAAATGACCAAAATTTCTCATGGATATCCCTTAAGACCTTAGCAATGGACCCAATTCGTCCCGCGGGGAAAACGGGTGCATTATCAAGTTCAAACAAGCCCCAAATTAGGTAAACAAAAATTTCTCTGATTTTTCGTGCACTATAGTCCATGGATTTTTTGTTATCTGGCATTTTCAAAACAAAAATGACTTAAATATTTCATGGACGTCCAACTTTAGCAATGGATCAATTCGTCCCACGGGGAAAATGGACGCATTTTCAAGTTCAAACAAGCCCAAAGTAGGTAATGACGATTTTATCAATTTTCGTGTGCTATAGTTCATGAAAATTTTGTGATATGTAATTACTTAAACAAAATGATCAAAAAAATTTATGGACATTCGTTAAGACATTATAAATGCACCTAGTTCATCCTTCGGTGAGAATATATACATTTTCAATTTCAAACAACCCCCAAAAAAGGTAACCGCATATCTTACCAATTTTTGTGTGCTATATTCCATGAATTTTTTGTGATCTAGAATTTCCAAAACAAAATGGTCAAAATTTTTCATAGACATCCGTTAAGACCTCAGCAATTGACTCAGTTCATTTTGCGGAAAAAACGACGGCATTTTCAAGTTCAAACAAGCCACAAAGCAGGTAAACGCTAATTTTGTCGATTTTCATGTGCTATAGTCCATGGATTTTTTGTGATCTGGAATTCCCGAAAAAAATGACCAAATTTTTGTAAGATGTCTGTTAAGACTTTAGCAATGGACCCAGTTCGTCCTACGGGAAAAATGGAAATAATTTCAAGTTCAAACAAGCGCCAAAGCACGTATACAAAGATTTTGTCAATTTTCATGTGCTATAGTCAATGGATTTAGTTGTGATCTGGTATTCTCGAAAAAAAATGAACAAAATTTTTCATGGACGTCCGTTAAGACATTAGAAATGGACCTAGTTCATCCCGCGTGGAAAACGTGTGCATTTTCAAGTTCAAACAAGCCCCAAAGCAGGTAAACACAAATTTTGTCAATTTACGTGTGCTATAGTTACATGGATTTCTTTGTGATCGGGAATTTCTGAAACAAAATGACTGAATTTTTTCATGGACGTCCGTTAAGACCCTAGCAATGGACCCAATTCGTCCTGCGGGGAAAACAAATGCATTTTCAAGTTCAAACGAGCTCCAAAGCTGGTAAACATAGATTTTGCCAATTTTAGTGTGTTATAATCCTTGGATTTTTTGTGATTTGAAATTTCCAAAACAAAATAGCCAAAACATTTCATTGACGTCCTTTAATACCTTAGCAATGGACCTAGTTCGTTCTACAGGTAAAATGGGCGCATTTTCAATTTCAAACGAGCTCCAAAGCTAGTAAGCACAGATTTTATCATTTTTCATGTGCTATAGTTTATGGATTTTTTGTGATCTAGAATTCTCAAAACAAAATGACCAAAATTTTTCATAGACGTTCGTTAAGACTTTAGCAATGAACATAAATCATCCCCAGGGAAAACGGGCTTATTTTAAAGTTCAAACGGGCCCTAAAGCTAGTAAAAGCAGAGTTTGTCGATTTTCATGTGCTATATAATCCATGGATATTTTGTGATCTGGAATTCCCAAAAAAAAATGGCGAAATTTTTTCATGCACGTCCGTAAAGGCCTTAGTAATGGACACGATTCGTTCCGCAGGGAAAATAAACTTATTTTAAAGTTCAAACGAGCCCCAAAGGAGATAAACGAATTTTGTTGATTTTCATATGCTATAGTCCATGGATTTTTTGTGATATAGAATTCCTGAAACAAAATGACCGAAATTTTTCGTGGAAGTCTGTTAAGAGCTTTACAATGGACCTAGTTTGTTCTGCAGGGAAAACATATGCATTTTCAAGTTCAACCGAGCTCCAAAGCAGGTAAATGAAAATTTGCCAATTTTCATGTACTATAGTCCATGAATTTTTTGTGATGTGGAATTTCAAAACAAAAATGGCTGAACTTTTTCATGGACGTCCGTTACGACCTTAGCAATGGACCCAGTTCGTCCCGCGGAAAAAACGGACACATTTTAAAGTTAAAACGAGCTTCAAAGTAGGTAAAAGCAAATTTTGCTGATTTTCATGTGTTATAGTCCATGGATTCTTTGTGATATGAAATTCCCGAAACAAAATGGCCGAAATTTTTCATGGACGTCCGTTAAGACCTTAGCAATGGACCAGTTTATTTCGCAGGAAAAACGAACGCATTTTAATGTTCAAACGAGCCCCAAAGAAGGTAAGCACAAATTTTATTGATTTTCTTGTGCTATAGCCCATGAATTTTTTGTGATCTGGAATTTCCGAAACAAAATGACTGAAATTTTGTTTTCATGGACTTCCGTTAAGACCTTAGCAATGGACCCAATTCGTCCCGCGGGAAAAACTGACGCATTTTCAAGTTTAAACGAGCCCCAAAGCAGGTAAACACAGATATTACTGATTTTAATGTGCTGTAGTCCATGAATTTTTTGTGATCTGAACAAATCAGATGACATTAATATTTAGAAAACCTACTCAAAATGTCATTACCTTTCTATTGGTCAAGATGGACTTGAATCTTACTTTTGCTGTCTAAGTTTGTTGAGATCAGTAATTAGCTAGGTTGCTATCTTATAAAAGAAAATGATTAGCTGATTTACTTAATCATATGAATTCCATCTAAAAGTTAAGAAAGAAAATGAAATTGAGAAGTTATTTATCTCAGACTTATAACACTTCTTTCTTTCTATAGCACCATTTTTTGGAGCCTTCCACCTAATATGTGAAGAAAAATTAGCATAAGCACTAAGTTACCAACAAATCAACTAAGCTATTGAACATTTCAATCACTAATCTCATGGTCACGGAAAGGTTATAAGAAAGGCAAAGGCTTATAATTTTCCTTGTAGTGGCAATAAATATTGCTACAAAAACATTTACATGCATTTAGTCTATTGTCATTGCATTCAATGTCGCTAAAGTCTTAAACAACATTTATTTATAGTGCTGATAAAAACCTTTATTATTGCTGCTAAAAGTAAATACTTCTAGCGGCATTTATTATTGCCAGTAAAATCACCTTTAAAATGTGATATTAAATATATTTTGAGCAAAAATGCAACAAACAACATGTTTAACCACACTTTTATAGCATCAAAAATAAAAAAAAATATGAGAAATATATTCTTTTTTTTTTTTTGGTAACTAAACTTTTTATTTATCACCCTAGATGAATATATTACAAAACACTATCCAGTAATAACTCTATTGGCTAGCTTGTGACAAGAAACTCAAAGAAAACACAACTAATAGATTGTCAAGGGAACATATTATTAAGATGTTGTTTTGCACTAATCTTCAAACACCTCAACATGTTATGATGTTGCAGATATAAACCACTTCTTTGGCCCTGCAATCACAAAAAGTATGGCCATATGTTGTCCTGATCCATGGCGCATCGTTTGCTTATGGATCAGGACACATATGGCCAAACCATGCCATGGACCCTGGCTTGGTTTATGACTTAGCAAGCGAGCGCCATAAAGAGGTTTAGGGAAGTTAGTTTAGTTTGTACATTAATTAAGCAGTAGGGTAGAGAGGTAATACTCACGCTTCTTGAGTTGTTGAGTATATATAAACGGCATAATTCATAAACATGCCCTTTAACTTGGCTTCGAATCACATTTATGTCCTTCAACTTTGGGTGTGCACAAGTAGACACTTAAACTTGTATAAAGTTGAACAAATAGACACACATGTCATTTTTTTGTCCAACGTGGTGTCCTAGGACTCATGTGTTTATTTATTTAAAAGTTGGATAGTTAAAGTGTCTGTTTGTGCATATAACACGATCACGAATAATATACAAGGCACGCAGATGGCAAACAAGATATTATCCTTTAAGGTGGAAGAATGGAGCTTCAGGATCACAAGGCATGGTAAGAAATCTTTCACAAAAATCAGAAAATGTGCTGAATGGACAACCTTCATCGACCATCGACAACTTCCCCATGGTTCATATAGCTAATCGGCATTGAAAGAACATATCGATACACCTTCATCTGATAAGGTTTCCTTTGCAGATACCTTTCGTCATACTTTTGGGATATAGGTGGTCCTGCCGTCCAAAAACTAGAACATGTACCCTTTATACTAACGGACATATACGTGTCATGATCTTATCTACCGACCCGACATCGGATCGATGGATAAGATTTAATCTTCCGTTAGAGTGACCTTAATGGAGGACAAGATGTTGGAAGCAAGGTTGGAACAGTTCGGATTGACATGTGAAGAGGAGTTGCACTAGTGCAGAGGTGTGAGAGATTGGTTATGAATTGTTGCACAAGAGGTAGAGATAAATCGAAGTAATACTGAAAAGAAGTGATTAGACAAGACATGACGCAACTCTGGCTTACTAAGGAAACAACCTTAGATAGAATATTATGAAGAACACAAATGGGTAGATAGATAATTAGTTAGGTAGTTGTGAGTTATTTTGCTTAGTCTGTAATAATAGTTATAGTTTATCTTTGAGGGTGTTGTTATTATTTATTTACTTAGGTAGTGTGTTTGTCATACTTGTCTAGCATTTTTGTCTTGCCTTCTTCATTTTTGCCTTCTTCATTTTCAAATTATTTTTGTAATGTTTTTATTTGAGTTGTAGGTCTATCGGAATCTTTCTATTTTGTAATGATGGTAAGGTTTGTGTACATACTATTCTTCGTATATATTTCACTTGTGAAATTTCATCGAATATGTAATTGTTGTATTGGTGGTTATTGTAGTAGTGATGGTCGATGTCAATGATCGTAGTAGTTGTCGTTGATAAGGTTTGTGGAGACACCATCCTCCTTATACTCCACATTCATTTCTTTAATTGATGCTCTCATATATAAAATAAATCTTTAACGATACGATACGATATAATAGAATTTAACTAACAAAACCATCCAAATAAGATGTTAATGATCCAGAGTCCGGCCAGTTTTAGCTACTATATTAGTTTGTTGATTTGTATAGTGTATATATTATTTTTTTTGATTTTTTGATTTTTAACAAATTATAATATATAGTTAATGCATATTTTTTAGTTATTTTTATGTAAATAAAAAATAACTATATTTTTATTATTAATTAAAACTAAACCCTTTTTATAATTCTTAAAGTTCAAATTCACTCTCTTCTCTCTCCGTTGCAGTTATCCTCGAGGTATTTACTTGCTATATGCAGAACCCCTTTTCTGTGTAACCTTGTGTCATATTTTCCTCCTAGCATCAAGATTTGATGAAAAAGTATGAATTAATACATAAAGAAATCATTTTTATGTGTGAAGAGTTGTTATTTTAAGGTAGTTTAGCAGTTAGCTATGGCTTTTTAAATTGATTCTTGACATATAAAGTTTGATGAACAAGTTTAAATAGGAGTATAGAATATCATTTGTATGTGTAGGATTATGATTTTGAGGTGTTTGGTCTTTGGATTGATTTTTCTTTTTTTTGTGTGTGTGGGGTGGGGTGGGGGTGGGGGT
>NC_028648.1:2660327-2662865 GCF_001406875.1 Solanum pennellii
GGGATAATCTTTTTGTGTAAAGATTTGATTTTTAGGTGTTTGGTCTTGACCCATTTGTAGTTGAATAGGTTGTGAGGATGGATTCAATTAAAGCAAGTATGAATTGATGTATAGAGAAATCACTTTTATGTGTAAAGATTTGATTTTGTGGCATTTGGATGCTGACCTGGTTGCAGTTTGATTTGATTCTGGCATTAAGTTTTTGAACTAGTACAAATTTAACATATAAAGCAATCTTTTGATGTGTAGCACTTTGATTTTGAGGTGGTTGGTTGTTGATTCATTTGCAGTTTGAATTGATTCTCGGGTACGAGAATGGAGGAGGGCGGTTTGAGTCAAAGTGGAGAAGAACCTAAATCATGGGATGAGCTTTACAATGTCAATCTGATGCCTTCGGAGATTTTTCTCAAGTTCAGAAAAGAAATTGAGGGCTATCGAGTTGGTGTTAACTTGGAGGTACTAATTTCTCACTAACCATCTATATTAAGTTATCAACAACAAACCTAATGTAAGAGGGTAGAGTGTACTCGCTGACCATCTATATTCTTCCTTGATGCTTCCTTTGTAAATTAGTTTAGTGGGACAATTGCATAAAAAAGTTTCAAGTCGTTTTGGGTTACTTTGAGCTTAACTCGGATAATTACACTTGTTAGTATGAGTCAATACGAATGAGCAATCATCTATTCCTTGGATGGAGATGGAGCAATTTACTTTTGCAAACACAGTAAGTATTTATGTCATAGTTATTCAACTATAACTATCTCCAAAGTAGCGATTGGCTATATGAATCCGCACTTGTATTGCTCGATTTAAGCTTTTGCAAACAGAGTAAGTGTTGAATGGTTGTGATTGGCTATATGAATCCTCACTTGCCATGTCACTCGATCTAAGCTTATCTCAGTGCTTGAGCATGTCCAAAATGTTTTATATTGTGAGGAATTATCAAAAGTTGACTTGTTTTGTGTTGACTATGAACCAATCGCAACTCTTCATGCAAGTTTGAGACTGGCAATATGAGCGAACTCAAATATATAGAGTTTGCTAATGTTAATGATTGGATACTTTACACATAATCTGTTGTGAGATGGTTGTAGGGTGATATGCGATCTGCTTTATTCTAGTCAATTTGTTAGTTTAAAAGTTAATGCACAACACTGAAATCTGAATTGTAGTATGCAAATTTACTACTGTAACGCTGTAGTTGTAGCTGAAATCACCTGAAAGGACATTGAGAGCAATCATTTTAACTTAGTGTCTCTGTTGGGTAATTCTGGTTTTAAGTTTTAACTCTTCTTTTATGATGCCTTTTGACTAGTTTTACAATGCCCCATACAATGAATATCTGGCTAAGCTGGTCTTAAAACCTTTAGCCCCTGAGCGGAGATGGAAGTTCATATATGAGCCTTTGCATCATGAAGTCCGTCTTCTTTCCAAGAAGATCCCGGTGACAAAATTTCTAAATCTTCAGGTTGAAGTTTTTCAGTTTCTTCCCTACACTATACTATTTCCGTTTCTTATCAGCATAAAAGTTATAGGGTAACCATTTGAATTTATACAGGTTGGTGTAGGCCATAGCTTTCAGTTGCAGGCAACAGGTTGGAAATGGAAGCTCACGTCTTGTTTCGGCGGAGATGGTATCTCCAGCATCCGGAATAAAACATCTCTTGGATTATGTCCTGGTGTGGATTTCCGTTTTGGATGGAAAGCAGATTATGTATTTCCAGAAGTTACTGGGCAAGTTACTTTATCCTCATTTGCGCTTCACTTTAAAGAAACTCACCGGCTTAACGATATCTTACTGTAAGATATAAAACTGACTGAAACTTAGTGGCACTTTTACCTAACATGAAATTTTGGGCTTCTTTTTCAGGGCTTTAGGCACTGGTGAACCGTTGTTCAATATGAATTCTGGACGACTACAAGCGTCACTGGATAGAGTGGAGGCCATCTTTTCCCAATAAGCACAGCCCGTTCTTGGTATCGTCCCTGCTTATGCCTTCTAAACATGTTGGACTTGGATGTCACTCAATCTTCCTTCAAAATCATTCAGTGGTCTTTTATTTATCTGAATACTATGATATGAGGATTGCACAATAGAGCTGTCTCATCTTACTTTGCACGTAAACCATGCATCTCCACAGGAAAACATAAATCACTTTGAGATTTTCATTTATGGAGTTTTAGACACCTCGAGGGACTTCTCTTGAATGTCTCCTTCTACAGTACTGATCCCATTTAGTTGTTTGTTTCGACTTGGTTGATTGTGTCATTTTTCACTGAAATTACTTCATTATTACCGAACCTGTGCGCATCATCAGCAAGAACATTCTGGGAATTGGAAGGGGGACTTGCTGCCACTTTTTAGACCTTAGGAGAGTTTTTATAACTTTATGTGGTCTACCAGATTATGGTCCTGAACTAGTTAAAAATTGTAGCAGCGCGCTGTTTTGTTAGAACTGTATAATATCACCGGGTGCATAATATTGAACTCAATTGGTTGAGTGTTCAAGAGAGTGAACAACAACGAGAGAGCCACCG
>NC_028648.1:2663195-2703059 GCF_001406875.1 Solanum pennellii
CCCACTCTTCCCCACGCCTATTTGTTCAGCCGAGATGCAGAACTCTTTTTTCTTTTTTTTAATGAATAGATAGAGCCATGATAAATATTGCAAAAGGTAAATAGACTCTTTTCGCCCCCTTGTTGATGTCTGGTTGACACAATACCACATTTCACCAAGGAGTTCCTAACGAGCATATAGGAAAGAAGTATATAGCTCATAAAATGGAAGATATGATCAATCACTGTGGGTTGTACATCCAATATTATACATCATAATGGGTCGTCTTTGACGGGGATGTTTTATCAAATGATGCTCGTGCTGTAAGTTTGATTATCTCGAGTTCTACCTTTACTGTAACATAGGATGCTATCATCAGGTTCTATCTTGAGAACACACTGAATGTACAGTAATATTGAAGACATCGTAATTACAACAACAAACCCAGTGTTATTGCATAAGTGGGGTCCGGGAAGGCTAGAGTGTATGCAGACCTTACCTTTTTGTTTCTATATATATTTCGTGTTTGATTTATAGGGACATCATGTAAATCGATTGAAGTAGAATTTATCTTCATTTGGCGATAATACATTTGGTTTATCTTGTGTTTCGTTTTTAGGACATGTTATTGATTGATATTGACATTTCCCAACAAATTATCGACCACCTAGAAAGTGTTGAAGAAATAATCGAGGGAGAGTTGGTTTACCACAGCTACGCAAGAGTACCAAAGGAAGGAGGCAGAGGCGGAACCAGAATTTTTAGGCTCATGGCACATATTTCTTATTCTTCTTGCTAAATCTAAGAAGTCTATCACTATATTAGTTTTGAGGCAAAGAATTCTTATTTGTCTCCATCAATGAATTAGCCCAGATAATAAAGTGTGTTAATTTTCTCATTCAAATTTGTTATTGTATTTTTATTCAATTATTCTTGCTTTTGTTGTTTATTATGTGTATATTAGCCCTCCGGATTGAAAATTTTGACTCCATTACTACTCATATTGTAATTTTTATGAGTTTAAATGATAGATTGTTGGACTAATATGGTACTAACAATTAGTGCAAAATTATTGGTTTTTAATATGAAAACTTACATAAATATACTACAATAAAAAAATATTTATCATTTATAACAATAATAAATTTTTCACTTGATCAGTTTTAATTTATTTATAATACAATTTTAATGCATATTACAAAGAACAATTATTATTCACATATAATACAAATTTTAATGATGAATAATATACTTTTCTGACATTTTAATACATTTATAATACAATGTGTCAAATTTTTATCAAACAAACATAATATATTTCAAAAAATAATTATAATTCATATATATTGCATACATAATTCACCTTTAATTCATATTGCAAATTTTACATAATGTTGCTATAAATGGTAATAAATAAAAAGTATTGCAAAAATCGATATTTATTTATTAAAATGTATCAATTTATGTAATTTTTCCTTTTAATATTTGCCCTAAAATTTTGTGGTATTCTTTTTTTTTTACTTTTAATATTTCAAAGTAAAAAATAAGTGAAGAAATATCTTGAACACCAAAGTAAAACAAATAATTTTTGTTCAACATAAATTTATATTTTCATATCATAATATAATTACTGACATAAAGGTAAAAATTTAATTCAGTTAAAAACCGATAAATTATTTGTAGTAAAAATCATAATTTAGTTCTTATAGAACTTTTGTTGAGCTAGATAAAAGTTCAATTTCAAACCCTTGTGATATACAATAAAATACTTATGTCTAATAAAGCAAAATTTTCGACGTTATTATCTTCGTTCATTTTTAATTGTTATAAATTTATTTTTTAGAATCAAACGATAATAATTTTAACTAATATCTTATCATGTGTTTTTTCATCATATTAATATACAAAGAAACTAAAATTTATAATACTTTTCGTGAATATTTAAATTTTTTATTTAAAATATTAAATTAATGTAATCTATTTATTTTCTGAATTTTACTTTCTTCATATGTATTTTCTAGAATCACCTTAGTTCTTTCCACCGAGAAGAGCTGAAGGGATTTTCAGGCATAAGTTCCTCCGGCGAACTTTCCGGTGAGAGGAAAGGGAATTTGGGGTTTAATTTTCTCCGGCGAATTTCCCGGTGAGAGGAAAAAGGGAACTGTTTCTGCAATCAACAGTATGCCAATCAAATGGTAAGGATTTTGATTTTCACTGAAAACTAAACAGTATTTGTTGATTTTGCTGTGTTAGATTAAGTAGTTTTAAGTGTACAATTTGTGTGTTGCTAGGGTTTTGCACTGGCAACCAAATGCAGGGACAACAGTGAACAGTCAAATACTGACAGAAGTATCTCAATGTGTTGAGAGCATCAATGGTGTTAAAGAAGGAAGGTGGAAAGACACTCTTAGTTTCTATAAACCCATGCTTAGAGGTATTTCATTGCTTAACAAACCATGTTGTTTAGTATCTCTGCATTTTTTTTGTTATAACTGTGATTTACTAAAAAGGGGTGGTCTTTTTTAATTTGGATTCCATAAAAAGATTGGATTTTTGGGAAGGTTTCATCTTCTATAAGGTAAAATATTTTTATGCGAAGTAGTATTGGAATGATTCGAGTCAAGAATTGAGTAAAATGGTCGAGGAGGATTCACATAACTGACCCCAAGTTGTATAGTTAATTGACTGATTGTGCCTCTTTTGTGTGGCAGCCTTTCGGGAAAGTGGTAACTCATAGAGGAAATGGGGGTGGGAATGGGGGAAGCAATTGAACATTTACAGGGTAATTATATTACGGAAAATTAATATTTGGGCAAGAATGTGAAGATTTACTGAGTGAACATCCTAAAGAAAAGTTAGGACTCCCTTTGAGTTGAGCAGCCTATAGTGAGGCTGAAAAAGGTGTCTTGTCCTTTGGCTTTTGGGAGAAAAACCCTGGCCTTCTAGGCTATATAACCGATGAACACATACATTGATATATATATATATATATATATATGTTAGTATAAGTTAAGATATTCATTTACAAGCTAGTTAGGCTTGCTTGATAATGCATATATTGTGCGTTGGTGTACCTGTTTGAATCTCGCATGTCTTTTTCTTATAATCAAGAAATAGCTTGATTGGCCCGCTTGTCTACTTATCCACTATAATACTTGGCTTTTGTCTGCGGTAAGCTTCAAACTGATGTCATATTACACATTATGCATTGCCCTCTTTCCAGAAAACAACCTTGTATGTCATTTTTGTGGGTACTTTTGCACATTAATAAGAGATTTGATAGTGGAGTGATTTTTTTTATTAGTCGAACAAGCAAATTCACTGGAGTTTCCCCGAGATTTTCTGGGGATTTCACTTCAAGAACAGCCCAACAAGTATTACATGGTAATTAGAGGGCAACGGTTGATCATTGAAGCAGAGTCATCAATTCAGACGATAATGGAGAAGTTGCAGTCATACAAAACGAGGGTTGCACTTAATTTTGAGGTTTGTATTACTGAGATCTGCAAATTATGGTTCTTACTATAGGAGGATGATTAACTTATCTAGCTTTATCTACAACCTTGGCTTTGTTGTGAGTGATATTATCTGCATGCATTGTGCTTCATTGCTTTATGAAGATTGAAGAACCCTTTTTTTTAATGAAGTGATATATAACATAAAGGGCATAGAGAAGAGGCAGAGGAATACAAAAGATGTGAATTTGACATCTCATTTACAAATGAGTGCTACAAAAACTATAGAGCTGACAAAAAACAAGGAAAAAAGTGCAACAAAACAAAAGAGCTAAGGAAATCCAAATGAAGAAGCCTATTGAAGTTGAAACCCAATCAAAACATCTGTTGTTCCTTTCTTTCCAAATACGCCAAAAATATTTGAGCTCCAGCTCACATAGGCATCTCTGACAGAGAAAGGCATAGCACAGTATAATCCAAAACTATTAAAGAAAATGTGCCAGATATCTGAAACTACTGGACAGTGGAGAAAAAGGTGATTTATATTCTGAGGTTGACTGACATATGAAGCACTTGTTGTACAACTGCAGACCCCTTTTAGATAGGTTGTCTCGCATTAGGCAGGCATCGCTTAAGAGTTAATATGAACCAACTGAATCAGCACACTTTGGAAGGATGTGTTGTTTTCCAAACTAGTTTCCAGGTCCACAAATTGATCAACATGTTGTTTGAGCACATATCAGCAGAACCAGCCCTGACAGAGTACATTCCACTCTTAGAGCTTCCCCATTTCATTTTGTCCTGTTGAGAGCTGGTAGTGCATCTTTCCAGTAGTTTCAGCATTTCAAAGTAAACCTGCAGTTTCTTTCTAAGAATTGGGCTCCATGTATTGCCTTCTCTGCTTCGTGCAACCTAAGAGTCTGGATTCCTTGCTATGAAAAAGAGATTTGGAAAAGCATCCTTAAGTATTGTACACCCTGCTCATTTTTCAGTCCAAAACTTTGTGTTTGCCCCATCACCAATCTGAAAATGGACATCATTGGAGAAGGCTCCCCAAAGATTGTGAATGCTCTTCCATAATCATGTGCCATGAGGTGTGCTAAATGCTAATAGCTTTAGAGCACCAGTGACTGAATCTACCATCTTTTGCAATACTAATTTCTTTCCACGAGGCAGCATCATCTTATTTAAACCTTCAATTACATTTCATCAACATGCTTTTGTTATTCAAGGGTAAGTCTTTGACCCCCCATTTCTCCAAGTGCTTTTGGAAATGTAATTTAAGTTCATTTCACCAGGTAAATCTTGTGATTAGTGCTATTTGCTTTCCATAGAAGAACTTCCACACTTTTATATAATCATTTTACTTTATAAAAAGATTGAAGATAGAAGCACTTCAAGATAATAATGTTTAACAGGCTACTTGTTTCCTGAAATCATGTATCAATCATAAAATAAAGTTTCAATTCTTATAGAGTTGTGTCATCGTTGGTCATTGGTCAACTATACTTTTTCAAACAGGACTCATTCTTTTGAACTGGTCAAGTTTGTTCCTTGCAATACCAAAAGTGTTATGTGTTGTGAATGTTGCTTGCTATCTATGGTGATTCTTAGAAGATATTTTTTGCAGACTTGTCATTGTTTTCCTTGCTTTGGTTTATCCTTCAGAATTCTGAAAAAAGGACGGACTTAGCACTACTTCATAATACTCATTAGTGTATTTGACTTATATAGGGATTTCAGTATCAACTTGGTGACTTCCAGCTGCGAGTGGGGAAAGTTGTTACAATACACTCTGAGAACTTGAGGGGAATAGTTATGGAGGTATGAATACCTTTAGATATTTCTTCTCAATTGAATGCTTGTTATGTGGTTAAGCCTTTTTTTTTTGGAACATGACTGTAGGATTTCTGTGATCTATTATGCTTTTAATTCTGCCTGGAGAGGAATTCGTTTATTGAGCTTTACTTAGAAAAATAATCACTGTGTTTCCTCCTCTTAATGCTAAAAGATGTGATGTAAGCATGTTTTCACATTAAAAGAAGCAGTGATGGAAAAAATGAAGGTACAATCGAATGGATGAGAATCAAGTCAATAGTTGGTATCTCTCGGGGCAGCATGCTTTAGGTTATCACATGACACTGTGTGGGAACTATCTTGTTGTCCAGCTGACCCCAATTTTGAATAAGGAAAGTTGCTATAGATCGATGGCTAGTCTAAAAATAGTCAAATTATACAGATGTTCTTGGAATGCTAATAGAGACGATAATTATCTCATCAGTATGTACTGTTAGATGGACTGATGTTGCGTAGTTCTTAACTTCCAGTGTGTTGTGAGCATGCTGGCCTCAATGTTTGTTTCTTTTGTAGATGGAGTATCTTCCGATTTCCTCATGGAAGACATCGCACCAAATTATGGGTGAATTCTTCGACATATGGCAGGAAGCTCTTGGAAAACGATCATTACCAGGTCATTTTGTGCACGTTGAACCAAATTTTTCAGAGTATGGTCTCTCTGATCAATACACTTCACAGCACACGGCTGTACAGTATGCTAGTATCATGGCTCAAATGATAGCAACAGCTCAATCATCACAACCAATGAGAAATTAGAAAGTAGCATAATGTTCTGTTGACAGTATTAACATTTTGGCTTGGTACCTGTTGTATTCTCAACACAAAAACATTAAAAGAAACTGTAGTGTTCTGTTAACCTGGTCATTATGATGCTACTACTGCTGCCTTATATAGAAAACCAATGTTGAAGACAGATCTATAAGTAGTAAGAAACTGAAGTGTTTCGTCGATTTTAACCTTGGCCACAAGTAACATAGAGATTACTGGTATCCAAGAGTGTGCTTTCTTTAAATTCTGCTTTACTCTTTGTCTGTTCAGGAGCAAATTTGGAATAAGCAGGTAAAACGCGATGTCGATATATAGCTACTCCTTGTATACTTGCAACTAAAACCCAGAATCTCAGTACAGAGCAAAGCTTAGAGCTAGTATGGTTTCAAATCAGTGTAATTTATTTTCATAATAAAGGGTACCAGAATTTATATAGGGGTATGGTTTCTAATATGCCCCCCATATAAATTTATGAGTTCAAAATATAGATTGTTGAACCAATATAGTAACAATTTCATCTGGCAAGTGAATACTCCAACTTCGAGTATACATATCTAAATACCCAAATTAGCCTTCATTATGCCAGCTTAAAATGATCATCTAGACACCTCCCACAACATAATGAAAATGAGTTGGGGCGTTTAGTTATCAATTAAGACTAAGTTGGAGTGCTTGCTTGTGATGTAGTGAAGTTAGAGTGTATTTTTTTTTTATAATGTATTATGCGAAATGATGAGACTCTGTCTACATGTGTCGACCCATAAACTTAAAATCTTGAATACACCTTTTGATCTTTCGATGTCATCCAATATTGGATACATGGTATTTGGAAAAACATCCTTGTATGTTTTGGCTATAGCAATAAAATGACTAATTTACAGTGAAAGCAAGTTGTTAGAACAGATTCATCCAAAAGAAACCTATTATAGGAAGAAAATATGTGAGATAAATAGTAGTGGAGAAGACTATACAAAGCTTACAATCTGAAAGATGAGCAAACAATTGTTTGAGCTTAATCTGTACATGTGCAGATGGAACCATTAGGTTTTCCAACAATGGTATTGCAAAAGATCTAAAAACGGGCAGCCTAGTGCACGAAAGCTCCTGCTATGCACAGGGTCCGAGGAAGAGCCGAACCACAAGGATCTATTGTACACAGCAAAAGAAGATCTAGCAGTTAGTCAGGCTGAACTATTCACACATTTGAATCTTCAGTGTGGTTATATTTTTCTGCAGTTCCAAGTTTGACATCCTTTCCAGCTCCAAAGCACGTTCGAGCTTTTATCCAGCCAAGAAAAAAAAAACATTTGGTGTAATAGAGGAAAAGGAAACGACAGCATTATAGCAATGAACCATAAATAAGAAGTACTACCTTAGCTGCTCGGCTGCTCCATTCTCCCAAAATAGCTCTGAGCCTCTCGTTTTCTTCTACATACTGTTACAGAGAGCGAGAGAGAGATATCAAGCACCCTTCTTCGGAAATAATAAAATAAAGGCATGATCAAGCAAGCATGCGAGAGCCCAAATACTGTACAAGACATACAATGAAGATAGAATAAACCTAGATGTGATCGACTAGGTGGTTGTCGTTGTACAAGACTTGTGTAGCTGACAACATTTAACAGTTTAGGTATAACTTGCTATCGCAGTTGAGAAACAACAAACTGATTAACAGGGGAAAGCAAAGAGACCAAAGAAATAAAGAAGAATGTGCTAAATACTTTCACAATGGTCCACTTTTATTAGGCTGATAAATGACTGCATGAAAAAATAATTCTACAATGTAATTTAACGAAAGAAGATCTAAAGATGCAAGCAAGTCCCAATCAACAAAAGTGACCACTCACAGAAGAAAATGAAGCCCAGCTATAAGTACACCAAATATATTTTACTTCTTTTCACAACCCAAAAATGTTACTCGACTTTCAAAGCATTTTAAAACACACCTGATTGTTTGCATTGCGAATACGCTGAATCTCAGCATCCTTCTCCTCTACAATAGATCGAGCAAGCCTAAGCTCAGATTGTAATTGATTCATCTGAAACCAAGGATAAAACAAGATGCACTAAACCTCCAGTTTAAAGTGAAAGGAAATTACATTCTTAATAAAAAGAACTTCTTCCCCACAAAACAGACATGTACGTGTGCTATTCAGAACCATAGGCCTGTTGGAAATGAAAAAGGACAAAACTGCATGTCACATATTACCTCAGCTTTGAGAGTACGTAACTCTTGATCTCGAGTTGCCAACAGGTGAGCAAGATCTACCTGGAAGAACCAAGATATTAAAAGAAACTTAATCCCAAATTCTAGTGATTAATGACTATTCAATATGGCTAATCTCATTATCAGCAATCCCATATCATACAGTTGTCAATTTTTGTTGCAGAAAAAAATCGTGAGAGGATAATGAAAGATGCAAGTGTTAGTGTATGCAAATATCGTTCTCAGCATCTATGATATTTCTTCTTTTTGGATTTTTTTCCCCTTTCAGTTGCTACCAGATACTACTTGTTCAGTTCGTTAAAACCCATTGACATGAGCGATCAAAATGATAGGATCGGCGCCAAGCTTTAGTGCCACTACTAATAGGACAGAAAAGCTGGATCATCATCTTAAACAGACAGTACCTCCACTAAGATCTTACAAGTTCATGTTTCTCAAGTTCTTCCATTTTCCTATTTTATTTGTATAGCTTAAAAACAATTAACTTGCCGTGCAGCCCAACAAGTACATTTTGTTTCTTTCCAATATAATATAGAAACAGCAACACAGTTTTGAACAGCAGAAACACATACCTGAGGTGCACTCCCATCATTACATCTTTCGTATTTGCTCAAGGTTTCTTGCAGTCTAAGAATCTAGAAGAAAAAGGATTAAATTAACTCAAGAAAAGAAAGAAAAATTCCTATAAGAAACAATCAGGATTAAAATCCATTTCGTCGTAAGAGATATATACATCCTGAAGAGACAAGACGTAAGCAGGTCATTCTTAACTTATACTAATAAATATACTTCTAATTGTTATTAATTACTACTTGATTTACCAACTAATATAGAGCAGCCCAAAGTCCAGTTTCTACATCCTTCCCAACCCCCAAAAAGCTTGAGAAGCATACTGCCAGCAAGATCTAGGAATTTCTAATAACAGCTTACCTCCTCACCCAAAAAGTGTATATTTTCTTGCTGATATTGCAACAACGCCATCTGCTGATCTGATAGTCGACCACCATCCTGGTACCTGTACAACAAAAGGCTCTTAGCAAAATTATCATTTTATCATCTAGAAGCAGTGGTGAAAAAGATTTAGAAGCATTGAAGCTTTCTTCCACCTCTTCTCAAAAGTCCTATTGGAGGGCCATAAAGATAGTGGCATTGACATGACAAAGCCCTGCTGCATATAATGATTGGTTTAAAAAAGACAAGAAAATACTTGGGATTTTTTTTTTTTGAGAAGGTTGGGATTTATTATTTTAGCATTGGTTATTCCTCTTAAGGCCTTCCACTTCTCCAACTGCCAAATAATTGATCATATCAGAGATCGAACAAGATATCATGTCGCAAAAACACTTATTAGTTACTAACTATATCTCAACAAACATGAACTCAAACAAAGATGACAATATTGTCAATCCCAATTTGTTTGACCCAACTCAGTTTTGGTCGTTCCAACTCATTTTACCCCTTCCTCTAATGCAAAGATCCCCACCATCAAGATCTACACTTGCCATAAAATAAATACTTCTTTCTATTCTTATAGCTTTGATATCACATTTTTCAACAATATTCCTCACTTCCCCAGTTTTCAACTACACACCTCTAACAAACTGCAATTAAGAAAATCTAGTAAAGCTTTTCAGAGTTATCTATATAGGGACTTGGAGAGTAATTTGACTTGCCAAACACATTGAAGTTTTTGTTTCCCTGTCAAGTAGAGGAGAGCATAATTTTTGATACATTTACAGGCTCAAAAAGAGAAGTGGGTACATTTACAGGCTCAAAAAATAAGTGTGTTAAAGTCTTTTTTTAATTAAAAAAATAGACTAAAAAAGCACAGAATTACACCCACATAGCACCTTGTTGTAAATAGAATCATGAAAGAGCCCTCCTCCATTATCCTGTACAAAATGAGGGCCTGATTGGATGGCCCCCTTGTAATTGAATTAGGGCATAATTAGGTGTAATTACCCTTTTAACGACTGGCCAAGTAACTACTTCATCGGCTTGGAATTTGGTGCAGTTGAGGAGAGTAATTACACTTTCCAGTTCTCAAGAGGAGCAAAGAATTGGAAGTAAATACAAAGTCTAATTACCAGATGGCTTTTCAAAATTCTTTCTTTTTTCATTGTTAATATTTCTTACACACATATTATGTCACACATTAAAACTCATTACATGTTCATATGAAAAAAAAAAGTTATAATGAGTTTTTGTTGAAAATAAAAGAATATTCAACTATGTAATTACCCAACCAAACATGAGATTGAATATCACCCTGTAATTACTATATTGTGTAGCTATTAGATTGTGTAATTACTAGTTTCTACACGGCCATGTAATCAGACAGTGGTTTTCAAGCATGCCTTTAAGGTAAAGTAACAGTCACCAAATTATTGGACAATATGTTTCTCCATAATCAGACTGTAAACCTCAGGTACCTCAAACCTTCCAGAGAACTTGATGGTTGAAGTGGAGAATAAAGTGATTTTAAAACATCAGGCTGGGAATCCAATGAATTGTACTGGTGAACGCAACCTGCAGAGAGTAGAAGGTTTAATTGACCTTATTTTGCATCTGCACTTTCTTATAATACAGAACAGGTTGGAATTTCTAATAGGTCATTTAAAAGACAAAAACTATTTTCAAATTCTCAAACATGAAGATGCTTTATGATTTTAACATCATCTCTCAAGCATGCAATTCAGTAGGAGTCTTCTCTAGACAGTTAAGGGATTAAAACGATGAAATTTTACCAAGGAAAATGGGTCTTGTTAAAAGCAACCCCTAAAGGTGGTTACTCACCAATATAGACTGTCATGAAAGAACTAACACATACTACTTCCGTCAGCATGACAATCCTACAAAATTGAAGCAAGCAAGTTTAGAGAACACTACAAAAAATAAATATAGTAACTTCAATACCACAGTTATAGCCCACGCAACGTCCAACTTTGCATGTCACTTAAGGAACAAAAATGTGATCAGATATACACACATCCTTGAGGTCCTAAATCCTAATATTTTGATAATTGTAAAGCCTCAAAGCAGCCTTTACATTGAGCCTGAACCACTGAAATCTTCAAGCTCTTTCTTCTTCCACCCATGAATGACAACTTTAAGGATTTAGATGAACTTATTTTTGGGGAACTAAGATCAAGTTCATGTGCTACATCCATGAACTTCATTTACTGCCCAAATACAAATGGAGATAAATCCCACCCCACAAATCTGACATTTTTGGTCCTAATTTTTCGTGGATTCAACAGAACATACTGATATATGATATATCAAATCCACCTTAACTGTTTTCAGTCTTGAAGTGGATATCTCTAAACCAAAGCGAGAATGGAAGCAGTTTAGATTTTACCCTCTGCCTCATTACACTCTTCATTTGAGCAAGTCTGGAAAACGTGTTTCTATTATAAAAAATTTAACATTCATTTGCTTTCAGTCCTTGAGGTGGAGCTCTCTAAGCTAAAGTGAAACGGCAGCAACTTATATTTTACCGTCTTCCTATTACACTGTACATTTGTGAGACTTTTCTGGAAAACACCGTTACTGAAAATTTCAGGTTGTATAGTTAAGATGTTTCTTTATTGATTCTTATTTCAAAACAAAGCAAATTAAAATAAGAATTAGAGAGATTCAATTTCTTTACCTTTTACATGTTAGAACCTGGCGGCCAAACTTAAAGCTCCAAGAAAGTCCCACACGTAACTCCTTGAGAGTCTCATTTTCCTAATCTACAACTCATTTATGGATAGTAAACAAAGTTATTATTCCCCATCATACTTCCATATTTAAAGTTTCTTCACCTATCCAAACTTGAAATCCTAAAGATTTTGAAAACTTTTTATAAATTTTATCCTCAAAACCACCTCTCTGATTAGAATGCTACCTTGCCTAAAAGAGTCTAGCATAACTTAGATTTAACATTTATGTTTTGCTAAAAAATAGCTGTATCATAGAGAACCTTGATAAGATATCATACATCAGTTTATCCTCAAATTAAGAAGGAAAAAGTCACCCGGGACCATTCCAATACTGAAGTTGCTAAATAAACATCTCTTTATGCAAGGAGCTGCACAGAACTAAGAAAATTGATGCAGCCAATTTCTTGGAATGTAAACCTGAATAGTGTCAACATAGAGAGGATGCCAATATGTGGGTCCCAAACCATGACAAGCAGCATCGCAGCAGTTCCTGTAATTGAAGTGTTTCAAATGGTTATTATTTTTTTTTAAAAAAAAAAGTAAAATAATTCTTACTTTTATAAAACAATTATGGAAGCAACTTGTAATCAAACTACTTAGTTGTTCCTGAAGTATTATTCAGATGACAGACTAATCTGACAAGAAATTACAACAGTACAGCTTTCTTTAAAGGAAAAAAAATGATCTTAGTTTGTTTCATGCAAACATTTTGTTCTCTTGAATATTAGTATCTTTTAAGCTCAGGTTCATTAATTATTTCACACTCAGATTTATCAACTTCTCTTTTCCCTTATGGGAGCTATAGTGGAGGATTAAGAAGGTCCAAGACCAGATCCTCATGTGCAAATTAACAGATCATACAAAGAAAATAATTGTAATTTCTGTAAGAAAATAGCAGAGATGCAATTCACTTATAGCAGAATAGTTGGCATGATAGATGATTTGTTCCCATCTGCCTAAGTCTTGGTAGGCAGAGTTAAACCGACATTTGTGTTGTCGGAGGTAGCAAGTACCGGTGGAATAGTTGAGTTGCGGACAAGCTGTCCCAGACACGGTACACCACCATCATAAGGAAAATAGTTGAAAACTAATAGCAAGATTTTTTTTGACCACAGATTAGCGGTAGAGATGATCAAAACTAATTGAAAAAAAGGATAGTAAAAGAAAAGACTGCCGCATATAATAGAGAATCCGGTGATGCATACCATATGCGATTGTAGCAAATGGTAGGCGAATAATGTGCTTCAGTTTCTGGCTGAAAATATAGTACCCCTACAAATTAAAGGTCATATTATTGCAAATATCAGAAATTGTTGTTTAGAGAACATATGATTTTGAATGAGAGACACTAAAATCAAGATGATCAATATGGATAGCTGAATATATCAATAAATTCTATTTCCCATCCAAGTAATGCTACCAGAAGTCTTCCATTCAATAAAAGAAAGATATCAGGAACCTGAGAATATGTATCTGAATTGTAGAGCAGAGAAGTTGCCAACTCGCTTAAGTGAATTTACTTTTCTTTGTACCCACAGGATAGAAAGGAGCAAGAAATCAAATATCAAAAGCTTGAAATCCATATGCGACTCAATGCTTAAAAAGTACATTTAATAATTTCCTTGATTCATTTTCAAGGTCTTAGGCCCTACTACAATTCGCTTCCAGTAAGATTATGCTCCACCTCATTTGGGAAACCTTTAGTTCCATACAGTTTGTAAATCAGGTTCTTCTACCATACTGGTCTGTTTCTCCAGCTTACTGGTACCCCCACTTTGGACACCCCACAGAGTGCATATTAAGGAATGACACTTGAATAATATATTTTTTCGGCACCATAACATCATTAATATGCCAAAGACCCCACAAGTAGATGATACAAGGAGAGATCCTTTTTTTTTTTTTGATAACTAAGTATAGATAAGGAGAGATTTTTAACTCCACATTTTCTTCTTTGCGCATGTCACAAGAGAAGGGAGAGGAGAAAGGCGAGGTATGGATGAAAGTTATGTCAATGAGGTCATATATTCAATTTATATTTATATAGGGATGGCAATGGGGCGGGGCGGGGCGGGTTTAAGGCTATGAGGGGTGGGCCAGGTTTAAGGTTGTGTAGGGCGGGTTGAAGTGGGCTTTCTTAAAACTAATGCGCGACGTGGCGGGTGGCAGGTTGTGGGTATGTGCGATTTTACGCGGGTTCAAACTTAATTTTAACTTTTTACTTGTTATAAGAGTGATCGAGCATTATTTATTAAGATAATTTCTTTAAAATTACTAACATATTCAAGATAGTAAATGAAATAATACAACTTACATATTCCTGTTATCACTCTTTAGTCATTCAATAGTTACAGCATTAGTTATTTCTTTTTAGCAGTAGTTATTTCCTTTTAGTAGTAGTTATTTTCCTGTAATTGTACAGTTTTTCATTCCAGTTATGTTAGGAAGTCATGTACTAGTTTCTAGGGGTAGTTATCTTTTAAGTTGTATTTAAATTGTCTGTTTGTCTCAGGAAATGGAAGCAGAAAAGTAATTTCAGTTTTTGAGTACTTTAACGCAAGAGATTGCAGGTTCTCTCTTAGCGAACCAGCACCATAGGTCGTAAGAAGAAAACTTCAGATTTCATATTGCAGAGTCCCATAACGAGATCAATAACCGGGGACCATAACAATTTCCCAATTGACCTCTAAAATATAAATTCTTAAGAAATTATCTATTAAATTAATACAATTCAATGAAAAATAAATTTATCTTTATGAATATTAGTTTTAGTATCAAACTTAACTAGAAAAAGAAATTACTAAAAAAGCATGTGGCAAGGCGAAAATGAAAAAAGTTGTTATGCCTGGCAGATTAAAAATTTTGCGGGTTAAGCTCAACCCGTCCCGCCGCCGCCGCCCCATTGCCATCCCTACATTTATAGCTAAGAGAGCTTGAAATTGTCCTTCCAGTGTTGTTTTTAACTCTTTTCCCCAATAAATTTCATCTCAAGCTACATATTGAAAGAATAATATTTATCACCAATGGCCATTTCAACAACAAAACCTTGATCTCAAGCTAGTTGGGCTCCATACATATTATCATCGTGAAATATAGTAAAAACACTGACCTGTAACCGTATTTTCTTGACTTGATAGACCAAATATTGCTGAAAAATGCCTACAGAGAGAAGTCACATGCTGGAAAAGTTAGAGCTATACTGCTATAGAGGGAAGTCACATGCTGGAAAAATACAATGAAACGGGGGAGATTTAAATCTTATGATTTGCTGAAAGCATACGAAAGAAGACAGAGGATGTGACTGCATAGCGCACCTGTGACAAGAAGGAGGGCAGCATTACAACTGCAAAGAAGTGGGAACACTAATCTTTCTATGGGGTGAAATATCCATGTAGCTCCCACCGCCAAAACAGCAAAGCCTGCCTACAATTTGTCATAATTAGTTCACCTAGAAGGTGGCTAAATTTGCATCTTTGTCACAGCCGCCAAGAATTCATGAACTGATACTTGCCAATAAGAAACAGTAGAAAATACTCCCAATAAGGCTCGTAGGCTTCCTATGACCGGATAGAGGTGCTTCATGCAGTACGTCCACAAACCTACAGTTGAACAAGCAGCATAATAGTAATTAGAAAGAGAAGCTGAAGTATTAAGTCAAAACAGGAATAACCTATTGTTTTGTATTAATTCCCAAGAGCCATCTCTACTTTGCCTACACGCAACTTGTATACCATCCTAATTCACCCCTCTATTTCTTTAATTCATTCGATTCCTTAGGGATACTTTCATATATTACAGCCGCTTAGTGCCTAGGTTCAGACTTCAAAGATCATTAGAGTATAGTCACTTAGAGAATTACAAGAAAGTCATTAATCTTTGGAAGGAGCTCATAGAAGAAACTCAATCAACTATACCTCAATCCGAAATTTGTCAAGATGGAGTATATGAGTCCTCTGTATCCATGTAATACTATTTAGACCATTCCATTCCAAGCCAATGTTGCACATAACTAGTTGGCAACATCCCAACAAATTAGTATGGGAGGATTTAACATGGGAAGAAAATAGAGATCACCAATTCTCTCTGTCTCATTAAATATGGCATATTTCTCATTTATGTGATATACTTTCTTTTTAAGTTTGTCCCCAAAAGAATGACAACTTTCTGTATGTTTTTTTTTAAACAGAAAAAAAAAACACTTTCTGTATGTATAGCCAATTTAACTTTCAATTTCACACTTTACCCTAAATGAGATGATTTATAGTCATCCCACTTGTTGAGACTGCACTGGGTATGACGATATGTTGTTGTTAATGAGATAATTTATCGTCACACAAATGTGTATGGTTTTAAACCACAAGTTCCAAAAGTTTTTAGTTTTTCTTGAACTTTGTTCCTATCAAACATTGCCATATAAATTGAAATGGAAGGAGTAATATTTTGTCAGTTGACCACGAGCCTCTCTACCTTCATAAGGTAGGGTGAGGTTGCATACACACCACCCTCCCCAGACCCAACTTATGAAATTACACTGGGTATATTGTTGTTGTTGTTAGTTGACCACGAAGTAGAATAGCACCTTTGCAAATTGCTTTCGAACCAACATGAGCACACCTTGATTAATTTAATAGGTAGATGTTATCTACAATCAACACAAGTATTGGGTAACTCTACCTATCAAGGTTCAATTAGCCGGAGGAGTTCACCTAGTGTTGCATCTGCAAGGATTCCAGACTTGGTCCCAACTCCCAAAGTTGTTACTCAATCTCTTCAACCACTAGGAATCCCTTATGGACAATGTTATAGTCTGAACCGGAGAACCCAACCCAAAAGACTACTTATTAGATGGGAGAGCTCATTGAGCCTATAAATTCATTACTATATCTCTGTTTCATCGACCAGGAACAATTGACACTGACAATTGTCCTTGCTTGAGGACCAACAACTTTGTTGGTCACGACTGGCACCACTATTTTTTAATCCAGGCTGGCACTCTTAGCACCCCTCTGTCCAAGTTGGTCATGACTGGCATCTCATTCTTTTTAACCTTATTGTACTCAGTTGGTCACAACTGGCACCCCACTTGGATCTAGGCTACCACTCCTGGCGCTCTACTAGTAGGGCAAATCTACCACCTTCTAGATCGAGGCCCACTCTTGGTGGTCTATTAGGCCATCACTTCGAGTCTCAATCTCAAGCATTAATTGACCTGTCCTGATATCAATTGTTGTAGACTGAACAGGAGAGCGTAATCCAAAGAACTAGCTTATTAGGTGGAACTCTCCGTGGAAGACGTCCATTCAACATAAAAACCATTACTATTTCACTTATTATACATAGATGGTGACAGTTCAGGAAGGAAAAGATCAAGGGAACAACCGATTGTTGAGGTGTGGAACTCCCAAAAAAGTGATAGTTCAAGTGTTTTTTTTCCATTATCTCTCGAATTAACTTGGGAGTAAAAAGATCAAAACTTTGGAAGAGAACTGCGTCATTTTGTGGACTTGGGAAATGTAAACATTCTTGTGTTGCAAACTGTGTTACATGCCAGTGGAATTGTAGTGCTTGGTAAAATATGGATCTGACAAGCAGGGAACTTGTGGGCTGAAGTTATATGATTGTGATGCTTGCAATTGAAAGTTACTCTGTCTTAGATATTTTTTTTTTCTATAGATAAGTAGTAGTATTTCTCTTCTTTTGATTCTTTAAAAAAAAAAGGTATACATGAGTTTACTCCGTATCGAGCAGTCAGTAAGTAGCCATTGCACTTGAATAGAATTATATACGAGTTTTCCTACCATTTAAGAAAATTATGGGCAATGTGATTTCTATGAAAAAGTTCTTTAATATGCCAGAAGCTACCTAATTTTTTGAGTGGAAATGTGGCTTAGAAAAGGTAGGAGACTATTCTATTGAAGGTCTCATAGTTTCTTCTTCTTCGATTTCTGCTACTACTTGTTGTTTCTTGTATTCATTTATCACATTAGTCTACTATGTATGGTCTACTACACTTCCTCAATTATTTGTTATGCCTTGTTCTACCTCTATATTGCCTTTTAGAACTGCCTAGTTATGTGTTACCTCTCTATCTCCACGAGGTAGCGATAAAATTTATACACACTGTACCCTCCCCAGACCCTATTGTAATTGTTGTTGAGTGCCAACTGACACACAACAGGCACCCCTTGGAAATTGGAAAACTATCATAAAGACGCCCTTTCACTTCCCAAATTCGAAGTACAGTCCCCCTTTCAACGAGTTCAAATCCCTAATTTCATTTAAACGAATATGATCCCAAAAAAATACAAGTATTTTACAGATTTTTTTAGCTTGTTGAGCTAGAAAATGATGAATTACTAAATTATAAAGCATTTGTTCAGCAGATAATTAACAAAATATGATATAATTGAAATTCTAATTACAAATTACAATCAGTATAACAAATTGAAGGATTTTTTTTACACTTACAGACTGTTTCCATCTGGTGATTCTGAAATTGAAGAAGAATGTATTTCCGTAGACATCTTTTGATCTTCGTCTTCTTCGTCTAGCTCGAACGATTTTTTTCCTTCACAATATTTACAGTTTCTTCAAAAAATTACTTCGAAAATCACAAAAATGGTGGAGGAGACGAGGACGTTAATGATCGGGTCGGGTTAATAAATATACGATTCTGCTGGTTTTAGACCCGGAGTTGGTTATCGGGTTTTTAATTGGTTCGAATTTTTCAACGATCGATTTACGTATAAAATAATAATTTTTAAAAAATTGAAATGATGCAAATAAAGTAGTTTTTATTTGAATGTTTGAAAAGAAAATCTAAGCTATGAAAAAATAGATGTAATATTTGATTAGATGCATTTGTGTGGTGAGTTGATATTCATTTTTTATAACAGTTTATTTATCTTTACAGAATAGGAATAAAGTCTGCATATCTTTATCTTTATCAGATTTTAGATGTGTGGTAACACTGTTTTTGTAGCAACAAATAGTAGGTTCGATTTAAAGATGCAACCGAACAATAAGTTAAAGATCTTTCGAAAACAGTTTATCTATCTTTACGAGGTAAGAGTAATGTATAATCAGTAGCAGACCTAGGATTTTCGTGCAGGGGTTTAAAAAACAAATATATAAACATGTAAATAAACCTTGAGAAACTGGATGTTTGAACTTTTTTTGGGTTTAAAATCACGCTTGTAGCACGTTTTTTTATTAAAAGAAAGTGAAAAACGAAACTCAAACTAAAAAATATAAAATATAAAACACTACCACAACAATTCGAACTGGTGACGTGAAGCTTAATTTCAGTGACCTGCCACTACGCTATCAGTTTCTCCTTGTCATTGAGGGGGTTCAAAATATATATATCTACAGAAATACAAGAAAAATAATCTTATATATAGTGTAAATTTTTACCGAGGGGGTTCACCCACGTAGGTCCGCTCCGATATAATGTACCTCTATTTTTCCAGACTCTACTTATTGGATCAATACACTAGATATATTGTTGCAACAAATGATAAATTTGAATTCATAATTTCAAAAATATAACATACATATTCAATTCTTATTAAAAACCTCAAACATAAATCGACATAGCTTACACTCTGAATCCGTCTCCGAACCCGATAAAAATCAAGAAGGATAAGCTTGAATAACAGATTGAACAGCATTAATGTGACTAATAGTGTGTCTACCAAATCCAGCTTCATTCAAAACATAAGCCCATTCTTTAGATGTTCTCTCTTTTCCATTGCTTGTGTGAGCCATCATCACCATATCCAACATTAAACCAACATCTTTAAGCTTCTCATTATTTGATCCTCTAATAATATTATTTTCTTCTTTTTCACCAATTATTGCTTCCAATATTATCACTTTCCCTTTGTCTTTTGGAATTGCTTCTCTACACTTTGTTAATATTTGTATACATTCTTCATCTCCCCAATCATGTAAAACCCACTAATATACATAACATATACAATAATATACATGAGGGTATGAAAATTAAAAATAAAATTGAATATAAGAAAACACTCTTTAAAAAAAAGTACAATAATCTGAGTCGAGCGCTTTATGAAAATAGTCTTTCTACCTCCAAGAGTGGATATATACATTGTTGTTTGTTGTTCTAATAAAAAATATTGACGAAATTTTCATCAAAAGTTCGTGTAAGGTTAATAGAAATTGAGATGGTTTCTCACCCATACAATAATAACTTCAACACATATACATGAAGTTATGCATAAATACTATTTAACTAAAAGCAAATTTCGTTGAAAATGTTTTTAACGGATATTTCATCGGGAATTCCTTAAACACTATTTAACATAAAAATTAATGAAATCCATTTGAAATTGATTCGTTAATAATATTTTCAATATGATTTTTGTTAAAAATACCTTAACGATGAGCTATTTTCAAATGAAATATTCGTCGAAAATTCATAAATAGAGATAATATAAAATATATCAATAGAAAACTTTAGACCTACTCTCAAACATAAGGGGCCATTCCATATTATTTTCTAGTACTTTTAAATTATTTTATGGGATAATGGTTAAATCACGAATGACTTTTATTTGCACAAACAAATAAAAAGATAACTTTTTGAGTCATTTCGTAACATAAATTACTATATAAGAAATCAACTCCCATCATAATTAAAGTATCAAATATTTTAATTAAAACAAATTGAATCCATTAAAATGACTACTATTAATATTTATTCCCTCCCACCCATATTAGATGGGAATTTTTTTTATTTCATAATGTATTTAAGAAATCATTAATAGATTTATCAATTTTATTATTATATGATTTGTTTATATTAATTAACCTTTTGGAAAAAAATTGAAAACTTCAAAAGTCATATTAATTATAGGGGTAAAATGAAAAAAAAAATTCTATAATGATTAATTAATAAAAGATCGAATAATATGAAATAAATATTTTTAGTAAAATGACCATCAAATATGAGACGGGAGTAGTAGTTAGTTACCATGAGGAAGGCAGCATCAGCTTTGGGGACATAATTAAACATGTCACCTCCAACATGTACAACACCAATAGCATGAGGTGCAACAGAAGCAACATGAGGAAGATCAAAATTAATCCCATTAATCCAAGGAAAAGCCTCCACCAATAATCTTAGTGTTGTTCCATCACCACCACCAACATCAACCATTGTGTTCACCCCCTCGAATATCTCCGGGCAACTGTCGATAATCGCTGATACTGTTACCTTAGCATCGCACGCCATTGCGTTATTCAGGAGGTTACTAAGTCCAGAGTCAGCTTCCGCGTACTTCCAGATATCTTTTCCATGCGCTGCATCAAAGGCGGGCGTACTATTGTCCTTCGATGAAATACGTGCACTAAGATTGTGCCACGGTGCCAACATCACAGGGCTGCTTTCGAATAGCAAGAAAGCAGCCATGCTATTCTCGCCTTCTTTAATGAGAAGGCGGGAAAGAGGCGTTTGAACATAGCCGTTTTTGCCGCTTTTGGTTGATGTCTCCTTGAATATTCCACGGTTGATCAAGAACCTAGAAAAAATAGTTATCCATGTAACCATGTACGTATTATTAACATTATTATTATTACTAGATATCAGGTGCCCGCGCCAGCGCAGACCCAATGTATGTTAGTTTTTTTTCTCTTCCCAATTTATATGAAATTTGAAAAAGCGAACTAACTTTTTTATATGTGTGTTTTTTTAAAAAAAAAAAAAATTTAGTTGTTAATTTATATACCTTTTATGTCATTTTCGAATAATATATGTTATTCTATTTGTTTCATTTCATGTGATACAAGTAATCTTAGGAAAAATCAACGAAATTTCTTATATGGTTCTCACATATTTTTAGTTGTCATTTTACTGTGATTCATAGTACTTTTTAGTTCTTACGTTATTTTCAAATAATATATGCAACTTTTTTTTGTTTCGATAAAAATAAGAGAATCAACCAAATTTCATTATGTTTTTCTAAAAATATCTTAAATTGTGTGTTAAGCTTCTTTTTTATGTAATTTTTAAATATGTAACAAATTAGAAACTAAAACGAAGAATGAAAGTTTTCAAATCATTATATTTTATTTTTAATATATGACTCGCTCCTTTTCGATTTATATGAACTTACTTTAATTTCATTTCAAAAAGAAAATAACTTTTGAATTTTGATTTTTTTATATAGCATATTTAAGATCGCAAAATTAAAAAAATTTCAATACAGAATTTAAATATACATATAAATTTTAGTTTTAATTTTGATTGATTTTACCTAATATTATACTTGATATATAATTATTAAGAGCTAAGCGTAATAATAATTTATTTACTTTTATATAATAAATAGATATCACAATAACTCATAAAAAATATAAAAAATAACAAAAATGAGGTAATACTAATAAGAATAATTAAAGATGTTTCTAGAACTATTTAATTTTATTATTATTATTCTTGGTAGATTTTTGTTTGCGTGAAATAACATTTTTTCCTTTGATCATCATTCACTTCATATATAGAAAGATGTTTCTAGAATTATTCATTATTGATAGATTTTTATTAGAATGAGGTTACATTTTTATTCTTGATCGTCTTTAATACAAATATATCATCCTATTCATTTTTATTTGTGAAGTTACTTTTTAACATTTTTTTTAAATTTCAATCTAATATATATTATTAATTTTATCACACTTATTTATTTTCAAATATATTAATTAGAACCAAAATAAAGATGTATATAATTAGTTCATGATAAACTTTTATATAAAAAGTAAATATCTTTTTATAAGCATAATAAATTAAAAAAATATTAAGAATTAAATTAAAGTAATAGTTAAATAGAATAATAATAATAAAATAGGTATCACAATAACTCATAAAAGAAAAGAATGTGAAGTAATTACGAAATAAGTTAATGGTAATAACAATAACTTAAGATGTTTGTATAACTATTTAATTTTCTGTTTATCATTCTTAGTAGATTTTTGTTAGTGTGAAATTACATTTTTGCCCTTGATCATTATTCACTTCATATATAAAAAGATATTTCTAGAATTATTTAATATTTTTCTTAATAGATTTTTGTTAGCGTGAAATTACATTTATGCCCTTGATCGTCCTCCACTTCACTCTTCTATATAATAGAAATATAACAGAGATATCTACAATCATATCTTTTATATATAATAGTTATTTTTATAACAATATTTCGTAATAACTGTCAATTTCTCCTTAAAACCGATACAAACAGAAGCGGATCTATTTAATACGGTAGAGGTGTTACACCAACCACAAATTTTAACGAAAACTATATATATGTATAGGTGTATATATGAACATATAGATAAATATTAAACGTATTACCCACAATACAAAAGTGTTTTATAGTGTAGATGGTAAAAGGCTAATCTTTGATCTTGAGGTTGGGTGATTAAATCCCCTTTAACATATTTGATTTTTTTTCCCATTCCTAAAACTGCTGGAACAGCTTTTTTAACCTTCTTTTTCTTTTCTTTTCTTTCTTTTAACCATTATTCTAAATTATTTTGCACTTTTCTTATGTTTAAATAATTTTATATTATGAAATCTATCCTAATTTATCCTACTTTTAACATTAATTATTATTTTTCTATTTTATAAAAATTATTTATATTACTAAATATTTGTCAAGTAACAAAATTAAACAATAGTATGTTTTATTTTCATTATCCTAACAATTAATTTTTCTTCAAAGTACAAACAAAATTTGTAAGAATTTGTAAGAAATGATCTTAAAATAAAATAGTAAAATGTCATTTTTGTTTATAATCTCTTAGAGAACATGGGGGGAAAAAAGTTAATAACTAATAAAAAACGAGAGGGTTATAATTTTTTTTATTGCTCTTCTTGATAATTTGAAAATGCATCAAATATACTCCAACAAGAAAATATAATGAGGTTAGTAATCTTGACAAATAATTATATAAGTTTTGGTACTATTTTCATGTAACCCAAAATCGAAAATTATTCATAAACTCCTACAATCCTACATATATACATACTCTCTCGATTATATGATATCTATTTATTCTTGAAATTCAAGCTATGTAAGACTCTTAACTATCATTAATTTTTTTTTATAAACAGCATACAAACACTTTTTGAAAAATAAATATATTATAATTGTTGTTTATTCCTATTTTATTGATTGATTTGTCAAATATATCGAAAGACGAATTATTCAAATTCAACGTAAAATTAATTTTAGGCGTTGAGTCTACTTGGCACCCATATACTCTAAATCCTGGATCCGTCTCTAGATACAAATGATATTTTATCTTATGCTATACCATATAATTTCTATAACATCATTTCTCTATTTAAAAAAATATCCAAACAAACGATGATGTTATAGAGAGGTTTCAGTATTCATACTTTTTGTCAGTCTGTCTCAAGAATGATTCTTCATATATTATTTACGAACAATTAAACTTTAAGCTTTTCATTACTTCAATAATTTTTCCCTCCCGATGTTAATTAGTAGGATAAAACATTTTCTACCTATCCGAGAACTTCATACTCAGGAATCCAAGTCGAGTTCTCTAGTTAAGGATGTATGAATATGGGTCGATACTAATCTCTACATTACAACCCTTCGTGGATTGGTCCCTTGATATAATGAGATACTTTTACAATCACACAAATATACTTAAAACTTATTTTACATCACGAGTTTAAGAAATCAAACTTCTTGTATGTATAGATATATAAATATTATTACGTAAATTGATACAGAGAGAGTAACGAATTACTAAATAATTAATCATACCTTAGGATACGATAGAGGGAAGTGGAACAACAACCAAGTGCAATAGATAGTTGATTTAGGCTAATAGGTTCTTGATTTTTTTCCAAAAAATCAGCAATTCCTAACTCAATGGCACATTTAATCACAGCCATCTCTGTGAAACCAAACACAAACTTCCACATATTTGCTTGTGCTTCATGAGATTCTTGAATTTTTTCATCATTTCTTTTTGCTTTTCCATTTGTTTCTTTCTCCATGATGAATAAAAACTTAATTAGGGTTTTTGATTTATTTATTTTTTTCCTAATTCTTGGCAATACTTCAATGAATTGGTTTAGCTATTTAAAGCACTAAAAGATCCATTCTTGACTCTTTTTTCTTTCTTTTTTTTAAATTACTATTTTAGGACAACATGTTGGATGGTTTTTGTTGGGGGGGGGGAGGGTACCAGGAGATTTGTTCGAGATCACGTGAATCTATACTCTTCTTTTGAAATTATATATAGAATTGTTATGTTTTATAAAAGAAAAAAAAGATAGAAGAGTTGCTCTTTGGAAAGCACAGTACGATGAGAGTTGTAAGTTGGGGGAGTTACTATCTATCGTTGGCCTTTATGGTAGAATCAGTCGGGGGACCTGAGAAGCGGAGGTTTACTATGCGGCGAATGTCAGCGGTTCGAGTCCGCAGTTAAATATAATTGGTGAACTCGTTTAAAGTATCATATAATGCAATGATTATTGAGTGTGTCTCTTTAAGTGAAGTTAGAAATTTAAATCTTATGTCTCTGTTTTGTTCTTCTAAAAATGAATTCAGTAACACCTTTCTAAATGGTTATTAATAACATTATTGACGTTTTAATTAATTAATTTTTTTATTGCATCAATCTTTCAAAAAATTCGAGTCTATCATATTGGAAATTTCTAACTGTTTTTACTATTGTAATATATATATATATATATATATATATATATATATATATATATTACAATGTGTATATTAAAGTTAGTAATATCGGATGATATTATATATACTAACCAAAATGTGTATATTAAAGTTAGTAATATCGGATGATATTATATTACAATAATGAGTTAAACCAATCTCAATATCTTTGATATTTTAGATCCACTATTTTATAATAGTGCATTCATTTTAACAAAATTTTAAATATGTACACCTTTAATTGTTATTTGTTGTATATTATATTGTACCATATCGTACTATTATTTGTGCTTTGTGAATATAATATTTATTTTGATTTTATTGTTATAATATCATTCCTTTTTAAATTATTATACATAATAATGTAAAATTATTCTTCAAACAGCTGGTATGTGATTTTAAAAATGAAACAGAATCAACNTATATATAAAATACAACACGTTATGAAACAAATCATAATAATCATCATATAAACAAGTTGTCAGTTACTAGTAGAATTTAATTTTTATTTTTATTTTTGTGATCGATATTCGATTAAGTATATTTGATTTTCGATTACTTGGAATATGCATATTTGATTGATTTCCTTGGGAATTTGTATAAATTTGAAGAATATTAAATATTTCATTAAATCTGCATACTATTACAAGGAAAAAAACAAAAATATACACCAACTACGTAGGGACAAAAAAGATCTATTTTTACATTATTTTTAATTTTATTTTATTTTTTTGAAATACCCGTCTGCCTAAAGTAAAATAAAATACTGTATAAGAATATATATATTAATATTGGTTGTACAATTTTAAGATTTTCTTTTAATTAAAGATTAATCATGTTGCTACTCCATTATTAATCCAGTATTATATAATTAGTGAAAGGTTAAAAAAAGCCTTCCGTAACCATAATATACAATATAAATTATAAAGTGTAGATCTTGTGGATTCTTAATGACATCATTAGAGATTTTTATTTTTTTAAGATTTAGAAAGACTAATTTATGTACGACAAACTTGAGATCTCTCAATCAGAGGTGGAGTCACGATTTTCAATAAGGAGATTAAAATCTGTAAAAATAGATACATGAAGTAGTCGAAGAAGGTTTGACATCTACTGTATATACATATAAAATTATTTTAATCATGTATAAATAATATAATTTTCCGTAGAAAGGGATTCGGATGAACCCCTTCGTTCAAGGTAGCTCTGCCCCTGCTCTCGATCATAGCTGCGCAATCAACTAGGCTACTTTTATTGGTATCTTCTCCTCGTCTCATTTTAACTACTTTATGTATTTCATATTAATCGTCCACATTACTATAAATAGTAAATTTGAATTACTTGTTAACTTATAAAATCAAGATATAACTAATTGTTTTTCTTTTTGTATTTTTCATTGACAATTAATTCTTTTTCTTGAAGTATAAAAAGTTTCTAAAAGTTCAAAAATATATATATTAAGAGGTAAATTAGTAAAATTATTTTTATTTATAATTTTTTAAAAAAGTATGTAAACTGAAAAATGGACAATTAATATAAAACAAAGAATATATTGATTTACTTAAAAGAAGTATGCAAATTATTTAAAAGGGAAAATCAATCAACCTTTATTGATTGTTACTTTAAAATATATGCAAAATCAACCTTTAAAAGAGAAAATCAACCAGCCTTTATTGATTAGGAATAATTTAATAAATTATATTTTTGTATTATATTTTTTATAAACATGAAAAAATCAAAGCTATGATTAAAGTGAGACGAAAGGAGTAATTAAATAATTTTTCATTTTTGAAATATTTTCCCCACAAAAAGATTTTTCATCAGGAAAAATATTAATGGCTCCACAGGAACAATAATAACGTGTAACACGACAATATTTCCAGCTAATAAAATTAAATTTATTTGTCGAACCAAATAAAAAAAAATCATCATTTTCTTTTAATTTTTTTAATATTTATGATAAATATATAAAATAGAATAGTTAGAAAGAGATCAAAAATGATATGGGAGAGAAGCGTGTCTGATACTGTAAATTACAAAGAAAACAGTGTTATGATGCTAAATTCGAAAAAGAATTCTGAAATTGATAATACAAGATTAATTTATTTGAAGGTAAAACGATGCTGATAAAACAATTTTTTGTTAAAACAAAAAAAACTGAGTAAAATTATACATTTATTATTCGACGAGGAACACTTTTGCCCTCTATTGAAATTGAACGCGATCAATAAGATTTGATCAAAATTAAGAGGAACTAATTCTGTGTTAGTTCATTAAGAGCACAAATACCCGCTTTTATCGCGACAACAACGTAAAATTATTGTTGTTATAATAATGGCAAAAGTTTCTTGTCGAATAGTAAATGAATGATTTTAATTTTTTCTGTTATTAAAATAATTGAAATAATCAAATTATTTTTTAATACTAAAGTATCTTTACTAAGAAAATGAGAAGCATGAATAAAAAGTGAAGATGAAGTTTCACGTTTATCATATATAAAGTACTTTGAAAATTAAAAATATATATCGAAAAGCCATAAAATAGTAAAATAAAACAGTTGTTGAACTAAAACTATTTATAAGCAAATTACTTTTGGTTAATTTAATTTGTAATCACTTAAATATTTTGAATATTTCAATAAATATATTGATCATATTTTCAAAAATTATGTTGAAATGCCATAAAATAATACAGTAGTTAAACTAAAACTATTTATAAGCAAATTACTTTTGATTAATTTGATTTATAATCACTTAAATATTTTAAATAATCAATAAATATATTGATCACCTTATAAATTTAGTCAAATAATTTGCCCTATTGATCCTACTTTATAATTTATCTAGTTGCTTGACAATATATTAATTTATGTGGGCAAATAATGTATTTAAATAATTCTATATATCCTTGTTTTATAGTTGTTGTATGTAACTTTTATGACTCAATCTACAATATATGTTAGGTACATCACATTTTTCAAAAATGACCCTCTGACCAACATGTTTCTTGATGCTTGTGTTTAATATGGAGTTTTTTATTTAAAAAAATGTTAAAAAAATTTAAAATATCTTTTGAAAAATACAAAATCTATAAAAATGGAGAAAATATCTTTTTCAGTGAAATATGTAAAACAATCATACAAAAGATATTTTGCTTTTTTTTTTCTTATGGAAAGCCCATGATTTCTTCTAAGAAAATGGACAATAAAATTCTATCAATATAAAGTCACATTTTTCTTGAATTTAATCTTATTAGTCTATCCTTTTTTTGAGTTGATGTTTTGATTTGCACTTAAGAGGTGAAAGCAATTAGAGCTGTCAATATGGGCTAGCCCACCCATCCAAGCTTACCCATACAGACTTCGACATTTTACGGGTCAGGTCGGGCTAACCCATTTTTTGTGTGGATCAGAAAACGTTCGGCTAATCTATAAGTACGTGGGCTACAAGCTTGCCGGATTAGCACATTTTTTTAAAATTATATTAATTTTATAATTTTTAAATTAAATTATATATTATGATTTAAAAATATTATCATAAATATCGACAAAACAATATTACATGATGTTAATGTTACTACTTTTCAATCAAATCAACAAATAAAATTATCTTTATAATATTTATTAAGTTTTTTTCAAGTAAATAAATATCTAAATAGAAATATTAACCTAATTTTTTTGAGTTTGGACTCTCTTTAATTTTAAATTTTAATATTATATTATATTTTTAAATTAATTTTTATTAGCCCACGGATCGGCCCTACCGATATTTCTCAAGCCCCACAAATTAGCAGTCTTATTCAGGCCGGGCTAAAAAACTCTTTTCTCAAATGGGCTCCAAAAATCATAGCTCAACTCTATTAAATTCCAGGTTAGACTAGGTCGGCGCAACAGACCTAGCCTATTTTGACGGCTCTAAAACCATTCATTGATTGGTGATTGATATGTAATGCATGGAATGGATTGGGAAGTTTGAAGTTATTATACAAAGACAAATTCTGAATTTGATTGAATAGTTCTAAGATTTTTTATTTTTTGTAGAAATTATCTCCACTTTTCAGAATATTTTATCACTCCATTACTTTCTCCCCGCTCTTTTCGCCTATATCTTGATATTTGTCTAAATCATAGTAAATATTTTAAAAAGTATAATTTTCTATTTACATATCGAATACCGAAAAAATAGAGTAAAAGATCAACTTATATACTTGTAATTTGTACCAAATAAATACTAACACTTTGTTTGGATCATTGTTATCTATTGTTTCATAATATATTGTATTCCATTGTACTGTATTGTATGGTTGTTACAATGTTTGGCTAGATTGTATTGTTTGTTGTTGTTTAATAACATTTTAATTGTTTGGTTTGATTGTTTCATACCGTATGGTAATTTATAGATTTACTTTAATATCCTTAATTATTCTAGAGTAGGAGGTTTGACTAAGTTTAATTAATTAAGTTAAAGGGTAAAATAATATTTTAGATATTATTGGAAAAAGAAATTAAGTAACAATTGGTTACACACCAAAATGGTTGTTCCATTAAATAGAGGTTTTCATTGTTACGTAACAACGAAATTTAACAATACAGTACAATACATTTTAAGTAACAATCAAAACAAACATCGTAAGCATAATAACGATACAATACAATACAATGGATAACAACGATCCAAACATAGTGTAAAGTAATACAGAACGCTCTAAGATAGCATTTGACCATAAATTTTAATAATAAAATTTAAAATTTATTTTTAAATATCCATTTGACCTTGAAATTTAATTTTAAAATTTTCAAATATCTACAAAATCCCCAAAAATGATTTTTACGTTTTCGGAGTTCTCATTCACAAAACTTTAAATTTTAAAAAATAAAATGAATACTCAAATACTCAACTTTCTAAATTTAAATATATACAAAATGTATGACTTTTTAACATCACCAAAAGTCTCATTTATGTTCCATTACATCATATTAATTAGTGAGCACAATATAAGAGCAAAAAAGGAAAAAAAAAACATCCGTCCTTCTAATATGTCACATTAATTTATCTTTAAAAGGAGTACAATGGACCCCCAAATAATAATAATAATTGAAAAGGGTCAAAAATATCCTTAAACTATTTGAAATATCTCATATACTCTTAAATTATATTTTATCTCAAAATTATCCTTTCCGTCAAACTATTAGGTCAAAAGTGCCCTTCTAATTAACGAAAATTGTTTAATGCCATGTGGATGCCACATGAATGCTACATGACACGCCAATAGACTTCCACTGCCACATATACTAAAAGGAAAATGGTTAAAAATATCCTTAAATAATTCGAAATAGCTCATATTTATCCTTAAAGTATATTTCGGCTCAAAAATTACCCTTCACGTCAAACTATTGGGTCAAAAGTGACCTTCTTATTAGCGGAAGTTGTTAATGCCACATGGATGTCACATTGCACGCCAATAGGGTTCCACTGCCACATTGACTAATTCCATAAATCTTAATTACTCATGTTCCCCTCATTTCATTATTTTTCAAAAACGATTTCACCCATTCTCCCTCATTTCGCGACTAGGATTTCACAATTTTCTTCGTCGCTGGGTTTCAAAGTGGATATTCTTGGTTGTAGGTTAGTAAAACTTTTTTCTTATTTTATTGTGTTTACAACCACAAAAATCAACTTTGAAACTTAGCTCCGAAGAAAGTTAAGAAACTTTGGCCGCGAAATGACGGGAAAGTTGTGAAATTCTAACTATCATAATTAGAAATCGTAAACATAATAAAATAAGAAAAAATATTTACTAACCTACAAACATGAATATCCACTTTGAAACTCAACCTCGAAGAAAGCTACGATGCCTTAGCAGATAGGGGAAAGTTGTGAAATCCTAACTGTTATGCTTTGAAATCATAAATATTATAAAATAAGAAAAAATATTTACTAACTTACAAGCATTAACATCCACTTTGAAACCTAGCCACGAAGAAAAGTATGAAATCCTATCTGCAAAATGAGGGAGAACGGGTGAATATATCGTTTCTGGAAATAATGAAATGGGGGGGGGGTAATTAGGATTTAGGGATTTAGTCTATGTGGCAGTGAAACCTTATTGTTATGCAATGTGGCATCCACATGGTATTTAACATGTTCTATTAATAATAAGGGTATTTCTGACCCAATAGTTTGACGGGAAGGGTAGTTTTGAATCGAAATATAGTTTTAGGGTAAATATGAGCTATTTCGGATAATTTAAGGGTATTTTTGACATTTTTTATTTAGTCTACGTAGCAGTGAAATCCTATTGGCATGCAATGTGACATCGATATGACATCCACATGACATTTAACAACTTCCGTTAATAAGAAGGGTACTTTTGACCCAATAGTATGACGGGAAGGGTAGTTTTGAGCCGAAATAAAGTTTAAGGGTATATATGAACTATTTCGAATAGTTTAGGGGTATTTTTTAGCCTTTTCCATAATAATAATAATAATAATAATAATAATAATAATAATAATAATAATAATAATAATAATGAATAGAAATAATTCATATATTTTGATATATACAACTTAATATATTCTTATGTAAAAACAAAAATAAATATATTTAATTCTCCCATATTTCTTAAAAATAAATCTACCTAGAAGAAAATACATGAAAAGCAAAAGAAAAAGATGTAAAAGGAAAATGAGTCATTTTATCCTAAGTAAGTATGTGAAAAATAGAAAATAGGAAGATAATTACTTTGACTAATATAACTTCAATATTAGTCAAAATATATCACAAAAAGTAAAATCTAAAAATATAATATATAAGCAAATTTTATCCTTATTTTGTGAGACTGAAAAAACTATTTTGTTATCGATAAATATTTAGTTTAAGACAAATATATCTTAAGATATTAGATGGGCTAATATATCATGTGGAAAAATAAAAGAAAGGAAGATATTATTTTGATCAATATTTACACGTCTTTCAATATCATAGCCTGTTTGATCAAGTCGTTGAAAGATTTTAAGTGTTTATTATATTTTTCTTAAAAGGCGAGCATTACTTTTAGTCATCTTTCCGTTGATTAACGGGTATAAATATTCTTGATCGAGCGGTCAAATGTGTAACTTTCCGAAAAAGTAGCATCATTGTAGGAGAATTCACATATTATTTGGACAACGCCCTATTCAAACGGGCTTCAGTTAAGCCCAATTCATACCAGGCCCAGGCCCATTAATTTCTCTTTACTTAAATCTCTCAACTTACAAAATTTTGCAGCTAACGTAGAACGAAATAATTTTGAAAAATCTGTGAACTCTTCGAAGCTTAAAAATTCAATGGCGTCACCGGATACCGATGTGCCGATGGTTCCCGCCGGCGAGAGTTCAACCGGAGCTGGAACGTCGAACAAAAAGCCGAAGCGATTTGAGATCAAAAAGTGGAACGCCGTTTCTCTCTGGGCTTGGGGTGAATTTCTAACCCTAATTAATTCCATCGTATTTTATATACGTATTTATTGATGTAGATTTAACGATTTTATGCTGGATTTAAAGTACTGGAATCCGGTGATCTATTTAGATTTTAAATCAGTGATTGCGAAGTACTATTGCTAGTTTTTGCTGATGATGTTGTGAACTTAGTGTAAGTATACGTTTAGGAACTTTATAGTTTGAATGTATGTATGTACATTTTTCAAGGCAAAGGTAGTGAATATGCCTATGCTCGCTGCTGAAAAATTGGATGTATGATGGATGATTGTATGGAATTTGATTTGTAAACAGCAGCTCTATGTGTATTGGCTTACGTGAAATTAGTGGTGAATGTCAGTCCAAAAATATGAAGTTTGTGTAACGTACTAATGGTAATATTGTTTTGTTACCTGAGCTTGTAGTTGATATCCGTGAATCGGAATTAGAAAGGAATATTGACTGGAAGATGCTTACAGCAATTTGAAGTTATTTGTATCTTCTTTTAGGAGGTGGTTTGATCATAGATGTTGACGATTTACCATCTATCTTTTAAGTTTGAGCGTGTTAAATGTACTGTTCTCCTTGTAGTACTTATTGTTACTTATTGTTACATCTTATGTTACTATTTACGGTTTACATTCAAATATATTATAATGTAAGAGCAGTTCTGTACTTCCATGATTTTGTGTTGCACATAATATACAATTATTGTATTTGTTTCGTTTGGTGTGAATTTGATTTTCTTCAACATGCTCATTGTCCGAATTGCGTTGGGGTGATCTTTCTGATTCTTTTTATCAATCTTGTGAATTGTGATTTTGGTTGCAGATATTGTGGTTGATAATTGTGCCATCTGTAGGAATCACATCATGGATCTGTGTGAGTTTTGGCTCTCCTTTCACTACTGTTCAATCAATGTTTCCTTTTCTTTGGTATGATATCATCATGAAATTTTTTATCCTCTTAATAGTTGATATAAGTTTTATGCTAATTTTGATTAGGTATCGAGTGTCAAGCTAATCAAGCTAGCGCAACAAGTGAGGAATGCACAGTTGCTTGGGGTATGTAGCTCTTGTTATGTGTGAGAATATCGATTTAACATTTTAGTTTGTTAATTTGCGGTGAGTTCCAAATATTGTATGACTAGTATCTTATATCTCCTCCCACTGTGTCTTGCCTTATGATATATCAACCAACAGAATGACCCACAGTCCCGCTCCTATGCATTGCAAATCCTCCTTATTAACCATGAAACTAAGTGAATAGGAAAATACCAATATCAGTATATTACTAAAGTAAAGATGAAGTAGGAAGTCATGTAGTTAGTGGGGAAAAAACGAAGAAAGCTCCTTTTTTTTTTTCTGAGAAAGGAAAAAAAATATTTATGTTTTGTTTGTTTTGGCAGTTTATTTTTTTGCCTGGAGTGTACTTTCTTTTGATGCTTAGAATAATAATGAAAACGTTCTGTTTCTTCTTTGATCCTCAATACAAAACAAAAAACCTTTTTGTGGTCACGCTTTTGAGAAAACCCCTCTTTTCTTTTTTGAGAATATTGCTTTCCTCGGATTTTGTTATTGGGGAGGGTCATGTTGAAGGTTGCTGAAGAAATAGATAACTTGGAGCCATTCCATTGTGTATGAAGTACCGTAGTACTGAGTTAGCACTTTTCTGGAGCATAGGATTACAAGCTTGAGAAATTGTTCTTTCCATTCTTGAAATGAGAGTGCTCTTTGTATGAGTATGGTGTTTTCACAGTGCTGTATTTTCTAATTTAAGTCAAAGTGATTATGTCTGTTTTAAATTGGTTTTACTCGTCAGTTATCACCATATGGTAGGAAAATAACCTCCCTCCTGCAATTTGGTCAAAATTGAAATTGTGGTAGCTCGAGATATGCAAGCCATGTGTTGATGGTATTGAACTTACATCATCTAGCTGGTCACCCACTCGTATGATTCCATGTTAACAACCATGTTAAACTTTTCCTTGAGTTTCGGCGACATACCAGATATAATTGTAGTAAAAAAACCAAAATATTAATTCTGCAATTAGATTATTGTGTTATAGTGAAGTCTGGTGGCTGGAATGTCTACTATAATTGTGTTATAGTGTTGCTACTATTTGTAGAATAAGATGTTAATCAGTAGAGGTGCAAACTGATAAGGCATTAGTCACAAAAAGTTAGAGGATCTTCATGCCTCTCCCTCAAGACTTCTGTTGTAGCTAGTGTGAAGTTTATATTGCGGTAAATGTTACATTGGATTTGCTCCAACTCTCGTGCACGTCTTTCGATCTTTGACAATTGGTAATTGTCAATTATTGTGCCTATAAAATATTGTGCCATCCTTCCGCAAGAATTCTGGAAGATAACAAATAAGATACTATCAGATTTGTGCCTATAAAATATTGTGGCATCCTTCCGCAAGAATTCTGGAAGATAACAAATAAGATACTCTTGACAAGGTACAGAGTGTCAAATAGTCCTCTGTGAAAAATCTACATTTTCTATTAACTGTATGAAATTAATGTTGGCGTAAACGTTACTCTACACTCACTAAACCTGTTTACGCCATTTTGGATATGGATTGCCATCTGTTATTCATCGGATGATCATTTTTCTTTGCCATAACTGTTGATCATTGCAGGTGTTTGCAACCATGCATTCCACTTCCATTGCATTAGTAGGTGGCTCAAGACTCGTCAAGTGTGTCCACTTGGTAAGTTGTATATATATTGCCGTCTCTGCATACATAAGCTGTCATTGTACATTACCTGCTAATTAAGTACAACGCACTCTATCTTTCAGATAACAGCGAGTGGGAGTTTCAGAAGTACGGTCACTAGAATTTACTGTTGGTGTACAGTGAATGAGAGGAGCTTCAAAACTATGGTCACTACAGTTTTTCTTTCATCGACGTTGAAAAGAACAATTCTGCTGCCTTATGTTCCTTTCGTTTTTGCTCTGCAAATAACCAAAGCAATGACTCGAACTATGTTTTTAATTGTCGCATGTCTGTTTTAGGTTGCCTCAAAAGAATGAAATGTGATTGGAGACTAACCATTTCTTATTCGAATTTACATATTTTCTTTGTTCTTCGGTGTTCATTACTATTTGTTGCTCTATTTATTTTGTATCGTGTTTTTTGCTGTCCTATTTTCATATAATTGTTCTTCAAATTCTAGTTTTCTTGTGAGCCTAGGGTCTATTGATAACAACCTCTAAGGTTGATTGATTATTCATGATTTTAAATTTTGACTTCGTCTATAGAAAAACACTTGTGAAATAGGTTTTTTTTTCTTTTTAGTGATAGTAACTTCATTTTTTGAAAATGACTTTAAAGGTCATGTGTATATTAACAGATGCCCAAAGGTATTACAAATACAATCTTCTTTGCCTCCTGGGATATTGATTATCGAATTTCGAACCTATTGGTTTGTTTGTAAAAATATAAAATATAATTTATTATGTATCAAATTATAAATATTTCATTGGTTCATAAAAATAAAAATGAAAGTAGTCAAAGTATTGAGAACACGATGATAAAAAGAACTTTGATAAGGACTAACATTGAAAGACGGTCATATTAAAGTTTACGAGTTATTTTATGATAAAATTGAAGATAAAAAGGAAAGATTTGGTGAGACTATTAGGCAAATGACTGTCATTCATAATGCATCGATTCTATCAAAGAAAAACCAAACAACATATCCACGGTAATCACATAAGGTAGAGTTAGGGGAGGATAAATTGTACACAGATCTCACCACTTCTGAAGAGGTAACATCTCACAAGGTGGTTACCACTACCTTAGAGGGTATGCAAATCTTACTTTATCACTTAGCTCGGAAGAACCCAAAAAAGAAACAAAAAACATTAAAGATAGATAAAGAGAGTCTATAACCAAAAAAAAAAACTTTTAAAAAGATAGATAGAGAGATCTATTTCTGATAAACCCTCATCTCGAACAAACCAAAAACCAAACAAAAGAAGGAAATGTTGCCGAAGAGATTCCACTAGCCAAACGAGTCGGTCATTCATGACGTCCTACCAACACTTCTACTCCTCCATAGATGAAGAACCAACAACAACATGTCCCCTGTAATCCCATTATGTTGAGCTTCTCGAGGATAGACTATACACAAGTAGGTTTTCACTACCTCAGAGCATACACAAATCTTACTTTATAACCCCGTTCATAAGAACAAAAAAAAAAAAACTTAAGATAGATAGAGTATTTTCGATAGACCCTCCGCTTGAAAGAACCAAAAACCGAAAAAAAAAAAAAAAGGAAACGTCGCCTGAGAGATTCGAACTCTCGCGGGGAAACCCCATGTACTTAGCAGGCACACGCCTTAACCACTCGGCCAAAGCGACGGTTGTTGTTACTTTAACAAAATATATTTTAATATTTAACAAATACTTATCCAAAAAATAAAAAAATTGGGAAGTATTTATTAAAGAATTTAGAAATTAGAAGAATATTTTTCAACTAATGATAATTAGGGCACATATGGTTATTCTTAATACGTATACACTATTAAAGAATTCAAAAGTCGAATTCAACAGTCAGAGTGGATACGAAATGAGTTTGACTCTTTCATATGGATATACTATAGATGTTTTTATTGCATATATTTTATGTAATTTGAGGCAAATATAATGAATTCAACTAAGCAATAAAAATCGCTGTATTTACCTATTTTATTTACTAAAAAAAATAGAATAATCATAGCAAATAACTTCAATTCAAAGTCATAAAGATTCTATTACCCACAAAAGTCTACCCCTATTGAAGAAATGTCATACACACAAAGTTATAAAGAAAACATGTAGATTGTCTATTTTCAACTTGAGAATATTCCTTTATACAAATAATTAGCAATTAGGCAACCAAACTTCAAAAGGTTCAAGTACCCTTTATTGAAATTGCTAGTAAAAGTCATTCATTATATTTAAACTACTAATATAATATTAAAATAGAAAAAAAAAACATACCCTTTTAATATTGCTTGTTAAACACACTCAATTATTAGTAATATGAGAAGGTTAAACTAATTAATATGGTGATTGTTTGGTTCATTTTTTTCTTTAGTTTCTCGTCTAGTGTTCAATATTCATATTAAAGATGATATAATTAAATTGGGATTTATATTATGAAGTTTTATATTAGACGATAAAACACTCTCTAACCATTAAAGATAACCTTGTACCTAGTAAAACTCAAGCCTGAAATATCTGATTAAGGATATGCAGGACTTGTTTGATTAATATACTAGTTATTTCAAATATGTGATGAATAATGAAAGGATTATATATTGTCACATAATTACTTACTCTTAAGTGTATTATATTCTTCTCTTTAAATAGTTTGATCCTTGCATATTGCCAATATACATATACTTGTATAGTTTTATTTTATTTTGCATAAAATAATACATAAACAACTTAATGTATATTAATTCATAATTCCATCAATTACAAAATGTTGCAATAAATGATTCTATAATCGCTAAATAGAATTTAGTGATAGATTTTAACGATAATTTAGCTATAAAATTTATCTATCCAGACTTTGTTGTTTTAGTAGTGTAAGGTACAAGCAATACAAACTTTCAAACTCCATGTTGTAGTCAAGAAGATTCTTGAAGTTGATACAATAAGTCAATCAAGACTCTACCAAACTTTGATAATTATTTTTTCAATAATCATTTTTTTTTTACATATTATAACCTATAAATATACATACTATATCAATTTTGTTGTCAAAAACAACCACAATCAACTCAAAAAAAAAAAGTCTCAAAAATGGCTGTTGTTATTAGTAAGGTGTTTTGTTCAAATTATGAGGTTGTTCTTGTAATAAGAAGTCGTCCACATGTTGTAAATGGTGGTGGATTTATAGTCACAAATAATTGTACACAAAATGTTGTTTTCAAAGTTGATGGATGTGGAATTCTTGGTAAAAAAGATGAAGTTATTCTTAGAGATAGTGATGGACATACTTTGCTTCTTATTAGGAAAAAGGTAAACATTTGTTATTAGTACATGCATGTTTTCACCAGTTTTTCTCGAGTCGAGGGTTTACTGAAACTCTTCACCTTACGAGGTAGAGACAAGATAAAGGTTTATATACATATACTCTATCTTCTCTAGATTTTGCTTCGTTAGATTTACCTGATATGTTGTTATTATTGTTGTATGCATGTTTCACTTATGTGATATTGTCCCCCCCCCCCAATTATTTACTTAAATGCATACATATTATCGTATACGGACGATAAACACGTATATAATTATCTTTTGACTTATCCATTTTAAGACTATTTATTTTTTTATGGGCATACATACGTTAATATATAGTTATCTTTTAGACGAACTGACATATTTTTCACAAAGGTCTAATCTCACTTTTTTATGGATATACATAATGGTTAACATTTAGCTTCTTGTCTTATTTTTCATTGAGACAAATCTCACTTTCCATGGATATGCATAGAGTAAAAATTTCTAGAAGTTATACTCATATATATATATGAAAAAAGGTCTAAAACATATTTATCTAATATAGTTATCTCATTTTTAGTAAATCGAAGAATGACAACGGCTCTCTCTTCCCGGTAGCAGGCGAGGCAGAACAACTCTGAATCTTGAATTCGACTCTAATGACC
>NC_028648.1:2703817-2712248 GCF_001406875.1 Solanum pennellii
CGCTCTTCCAACCCCCCACCCCCAAAGAAATTTTAAGTTCGTTTTTAAATAAATACTTTCAATTTTAAAATTATATTTTTTTACCCCGTTCCTCGACCCCCTCCCCCTCAAAAAAATATTTGAGCTTATTTTTAAAAAATATTTTTAACTTCGAAATTTTATTTTTTTCCATCAATTTTCAGGGAGGAGTAATTGAAGCACTTAGCATGCAAAAGAAATGGAATGGTTATAGTAAAGATTTTGAAGGTTCTGAAAAATTGGTGTTTTGCTTGAAAGAGCCTAATAACTCCTGTTTCTTCAAGAAAATGCCTATCAAGATTTCAATTGAATCAAATCATGACTACAAAAATCACAAGAATTTCCAAATTTCTGGTCATTTCCCTGATAGAGCTTGTAGCATTATTGACTCCAATGGCAATGTAGTTGCAAAGGTAAAATATAAAGTATTACTTTTGCTTTCTAAGACGATTTTTTCAAGAACTTCAAAGGTCTTATCGAAAATAACCTTTCATATAATGTCTCAATGCGTATGCTATTGTTGGTTCTTTCAAGAACTTGAAAAAACAAACATGGAAGTGGGAAAAGTCGTTACACTAACAATAATATATTATCTTTTACATTGTTTGATTGCTTAAAGATATCTACAGATAAACCTTTTTAAATATGTAGTTTGCAATCTTGAAAATAAGATACGTTGCCTGGTATAAGATAAAAATGACTTGATGGTATAAAAATCCTTTCATACTCATGGACGGAACTAGAGAGACGGAAGGGGATTCATCATGAACCAAACCCCTTCGTCAAAAAATCACGTTATATATAAAGTTACAACATATAATGTATTCCCTTGATATGAAAACCACGTTTTCACCGTTGGCTGAGAGTGTATATAACTTAAACTGATAAAATTATATTATATCCTTTCTATAAATAGTAAAAATAATTATAGCCTATGCAGGTTGGAGCTAGGAAAGAGTTACAACAAGTGATGCCAAACAAAGATGTGTACACTTTGACTATTAAGGCAGGAATAGATCAAGCATTTGTTGTTGGAGTTATTGCAATTCTTGATTACATATATGATGGATCTACAAGATGCTAATTAATTAATTAATTAAATCTTTTTTTTCTATATATATAGTGGCAAATAAGAAAATGGTCACCACTTTTTAATTACTCCTAAAGTTATATGAAAGATTCTTGTCATAGAATTGATGAGAATATTGTTTCATTACAATCTTTAAATTACTTTATGTATTCAATTACGTACGTACCTTGTATTCAATGAAAATTAATATTTATCTATTAACTTATGATGTTTTAGGCTAGAGACGAATATAATCTCTAATTGCTACAATATAGAAGTTAATAATTTAAATGAATGATTTATTCAGAACCCACCCAGTGAACAAAAAGATGCATTGACTAGTGCAAGAAGAGAAAATTGTATATCTTTACAGAATAAATTTGTTCAGATATAAAACATGTGAAACACTCAGCAAACGACGACATACCCAATATAATTGTAGTCTTACAGAGGGTAGAGTGTATACGAATGTCTCATCCGTACCTTGAGAGATAGAGAAGTTGTTTCTGATAAGATCCTCAAATCAAAGAAAAACACATCAAATAGGAAATAATGAAAGTGAAGAAAGAAATTATCGCAAAATACTGTATAAAGCATGACATAGCAATCTAGAGAAAAAAAGGGCGCAAAAACAATGATGAAATAGTATGATAATCAAAATACAAAAGATCGTAGATAGATAATGATAGAAGGATTCAAACGTTTTGTTGAAACTAAGAAGATCCCATGAAATGTTACATTCGACAAATAGAAACTCATTATCGGCATATGCAGAAGGATTGATAGCAACTAACAATCAAATGGGATCTCTTTTGCAAGTCTTGATAGCAAAACATACATTTCTAACTGAAAACGGGACTGTATCATGTGGCTAATCAGTCACGCTCACTGATGGCTGTTAAGTGCTCGTCGATTTCCTCAGTAGTTAACACTCTAAAGGCGGGATCTTCTTTTCTCACAACACCAACCTGTCAAAGACCAGAAGACATTACGAAACGAAGCAGGGAAATGATTGCACAACAATCCCACCTAAGACGATATAAAAGGTCAAACCAATTGCGTGATAAAGGTCTCATCTCTATCTTGTGGTTGTGGGGTGGTAACATTCCCAGGTGCAACTCAAGTATTATTTCATAACGTAATCAATCCCCAAAAAAGAAAAAGAAATGACTCCTTTGAAGAAAAACCAAGGAATAGTAGAAATCACTGTGCTCAAAGAAACAAATTACCTCAATTTCACTGGCCTTGAAATCCTCTTGCAGAACAGATTGAAGAGCAGAAATTGTGGTCTGCAGAACAACAAATGATGTATCAGCAACAATAAAGTGCATTTTCTGAACTTTAACATCAAACCCCATACGCACAGAATTCTAAAATTACATGAACACAATATACTGAAACTCTCCGCATGATAAAATTATACTCCATCTCAATCAAATGTAGAGCTTGTATAATTTATTTCAAACATCTGCAAAACTGTAAGCACTAGCCAACTTAGGGTTTTAAAGCTTCAACAAAAGAATCTATTTACCTGTACTAGTATATGAGAGATAAAGCCACTTCCAGATTTTATTAGGAGGTTATATCAAGTTTAATATCTTAAATTTAACAATAACAAAGTCTTGAGGTCTATTCTCTATGAAAACTTCTGTAGTCAATTACACAATAAGATGGGAAATTGCGTAGTCTTTTGGTCGTATATACTGTGCGGAACGGAACAACAGAAAATAATAGAAGCCTAAAACCACATCAGAGTACACCCTTTCCTTTTACCTGAACAGTTTCCTCATAGGAGAAAGCAGGGTTATTTTTCATTTTCTTCTCCAAAAAGTTAATTGCCTCTTGCTCTTTAGATCCAGCACTTGTAGCCTGCAACCAAGGCCAAAAATGTGATACAGTCATAAACAAGAAGAGCCAGCAAAGTATCAATACTTCCAAAGAATCTCAAGACAGGACCTTAAAGCCCTTAATGTCCTTTCGTACACTAAAAATATTATGGGAGCATATTCAAAGGCAGCGGTCACCATTTGCTAGTAATTCTTGGATAGGACATGGTTTTCCTACATTTGGGTTTTATAAGGTGAGTGCAAGCTACAATTAAATATAAAGAAAGCAAATCAGGGAATCAGAAGTCTAGCATCTACCTTTCAACTCATCCAGAAATACTTTCATGTGCATGCTTCATTTCATATTGGAAAGGTGGGTGATAATAGCAAAATATCATTAATTTCCTTACAAAATCTAAAATCATGTTTTCAGATCCAAAGTAAAATCATCCTTTGAATTACAGAATATTATGTACTTTTAGATAGAATGAATCATAGTAGGATTTTTTTAGGATCAAGCTTCATGTGCCACTTGAATTGTCGGTTGGTTTATGTGCTGTTCAAATTATCATTAATTTCCTTACACGATCCAAATCAGGTTTTCAGATTCAAAGTAAAATCATCCTTTGAATTACAGAATTTTATATACTTTTAAATAGAATAAACTATAGTAGGACTTTTTAGGATCAGAGTTTTCATGTCCCACTTGAATCGTTGGTTGGCTTATGTGCTGTTTACAACTAAGCTACAAAGTGGTGCTAGGATATGATTGAAGACAGTGGGACAATAGGGTTGGAAAAGATTTGGTGTAGCTTGATTCTATGGTGCATTGGTATGAAAAAGAAAGATGCTGCTCAATGTTGTGAATTTGAGAGATAAGGAAAGGCACTCGCCAAATGGGGCCACCTATAAGCAGGAAAATTTAATCAGCTTTTATTCAGAAAAGAACATCAAATTCAGCAAATACCTTATGACCAAAAAAATGACCAGCAGGATCACATTTGAAGAGTTGGGGCCCTTTCTCCTCATCAATGCCCAAAATCATAGCAACTATGCATAAAAAAAGAGACGCAAAACAGGAATGAATAAAAAATGTAGACCCAGAAATGCATTCCCCTCCTTTCTCACCAACAAAAAGAAAAGTGGAGACGCTACACAAGGATCAAAGGGGCCAGCAACAAACCTACTCCAAGGGGTCTCATATAGGCATGCTGTGTGTAAACCTGGGACTTGTCTGCAATCCTGAAAATACATGCTCTATAGCTCATTATACAATTCACTGATAAATTAAAGATGGTTATTCCTCTTGCATATGTACTTTTATCTGTTCTGCATTCTAGCTCATCTATTTACATAGTTCCAATTTAAGAGCATTTATAATATCCTCAAGCTATTTAACTTGCTTCCTCTAATAAACTAAATAAGCATTTGATAGCTTCAGAAATTAGAAGTTGATGGAGAAAACATATAAGGTCTGTGACCTATCATAAGCTGCTCCTACCCAACCAAAAATTTGTATTTCCTTTTAACCAAGAGAAAGACCATTGAGGATGGCACTCTGCAGAATTAACTGGACAAGTACAAAGAGAAAAATATTATGAAGCATAGGGAATACCATTTAGACAGTACATCTGCTGGCATTTCATAACCATATTTAAAGCGAAACTCAGCAGCTTCATTTCGAGCTTGTTGAACCAAAGTTCTTGCATCAGCTGAAATTGAGGACAAGTTAAAGCAAATTATGGAATCATAAGGCTCTGGAAGGAGCTATGCAATACTATTCTCATAGTCACAGATTGAAAGCCATATGATACATAGCTAAATAAACCTAAAATACAGCAAGTGGATAATTTTTTTACTCAAAGTTCTCTAATTAGTTCATAAAATTAAATCAATAGCCTCAGTTGTGAAGTGTGCTCTTTTGGGGCTAAGCAACCATGCTAAAAGATATATAAAACTGGGAGTGCAAGTTTTCACATTTTAGTCACAAATATGCATTATCACAAAAAGGAAGATAAATCAATATGTTTCCTTCTGCTTGCATAGAAAAAAGTAGATAGATATAAGATATATAAAGAATCTTTATAAACTGATATTTAATCAAAAGAAGATCAAAATCATCATTCGCCACATGCTCCTTGAACCCCATAAAAGAGTACAAACCTGTCATGCCAGTAGCCAATAGTCCAAGATACTTGGTAATTGGGAACAAATGGGATACACTGGTCTGATCCAATAGCTTGTCCTGCTCAACCAAAATACACAAAACTTCAAACTCCATGCAATTCAAAATTTCCAAAATTACGGGTCTTCAACACTATCTGATATATTCAAAACAATGTTGTCATCTTCTCACATTCCCCCAACCTTTGCTATATCAGTAATCCATAACTATATTGATCAACTAAGCTTCAACTTCAGATTAGCTAGGGCTGGTTTCATAATCCCCCAAGACTATTGACTGCTCTTCTTTACTCAAGCCCAATTTACTGGAATAAGTCTTTTAATCGCAAATTACGAGCTCTAGAAACTAGAGGTTCCCTGAATCTCTCACTTTCCCTTGCACTGACGTTCAAGTTTCTTAACAGAACAAAAACACTGTTAAGTTACAAATTGCACCAAAAATTAAACTTACAGGGACTTTCCTCCAAAAATTAAACTTACAGGGACTTTACTACAAGTAACAACAGGAACAGAATCAAACATCTAAGCTTCTATCATTTTATGAGTCCTCTATCTATTCTGCTTTATTCAAGCCTATTTCACTGGAATACTAAAAACCTTGTCACTGATCGCAAAATTAGGAGCTCTAGAACACTTAAGGTTCCCTAAATCTCTCACTTTACTTACCTACGATCCTCTCAAACAGAACAAAAACACTAATGATTTACAAATTGCACCAAACACTGACACTTACAGGGACTTTCTTCTGAGTAACAACACAAACAGAGTCCTTTCCACGGACACCAATAGATGTGATTCCAGCTGCCTTCACAGCCTTAAAAGCATACTCTGTTCACACAAAAAAAATAACAAAAACCTAAAACTTTTCACAAATGACACAAAATCGAACAAAAATACAATTAAACTGAAGAAAATTCACTTACTAACTCCGAAATTCAAATCGAGTTTTAAGAAGAAAAAAAAGTGAAAATGCTTACCGACTTGAAAGAGACGACCTTCCGGTGAGAAGATCGTAATGTGACGATCGTATCCGCCTCCACTTCCTCGACTCATTGTTCGATTCTACGGTTTGATTTTCTCAGTTCGATCTGAAAACTTTTGTCGAACTGATTTAGGGTTTTTTTCTGTATAAGAAATGGTAGATTTCGTGGAGAAGAAGAAGAAGCTTTGTTCCAGAGGTGTCTATGGAAGTTACGAAAATACCCTCTTTAAAAGTCTTGTTTGTCTAATCGAATTGTGATATTTATTATACGTTAATCATATAAAATATATCATTTATGTCGATAAAATATGTCATTCATCAATCTCAAATAGAAAATGATAAAAGTTTTACGGTTTATCGAGGAGAATGCATATAATTAAAGGAGCATCAATGTCAAATAAAAATATTTGGAGTTTTCCGACATACTGAAGTGAATGTGTATAATTTAGGAAAAAATGATATATTTTATGTGGTTAACTTAACTATCTGAATGGAATATCATGAAAAGTTGAGCAAACTGTTTGGATAGTTGTTATCTATCGATTCATAATATATTGTAATGCATTGTTTTAATAAAAACTTCGTGTAGATAGATTGTGCCGTTTGTCGTTGTCACGTAGTGTTACACATTAACAATTTAAATGATAAACCTAGAAAAAGAAAGTAAAGTGTGAGGTAAAATACTATGAAAAAGTACAATAAAGATAAACTAAAATTATTTAATAATAAGTGAAGATAAAATGAGAAGAAAATATTAAGGTATCGATTATCACACCAAATTAATTGTTACACAAATGAGACTTTTCGTTATTATAAATTTAAACAATATGATATAACAAAATTTAAGTAACAATAAAAAAATATAGTATTCAAACTAATGATACAATACAATACAACATGTAACGAGAAACATTCATTTAAATTGGGTTGACAAGTCACAAGTATTACACTAATATGACATATAAATTTCGAAGATATCGAAATGATCATTATATAAATTAGAATGTTTAACTTATACATGGATAACGAGTTAAAGAATCTAGATATATATAATCAAAATAAAATTTATTTATTTAAATAGTATTTTTATATTTAGATGCCTCATGCTCAAATTCTTAAATAAATCTTATTAGAAATTTCAAATTCAAATCTTCAAATTTTTAAATAAACTTCATACCATGCTTCAAATTAATCAAAAATTAATATAATATTTGATATCAACCAAATCTTCTTTAAAAAAAACACAAGAGGGTGCACAAATCAAAATGGACATTCATAAAAACGTAAAGGTTACTCTTGGCCTCGTAATTTACAAAATATTTATGTTTAACTTGATATATCGTTTAAATTAATTTTTTAATTTGTTATAAAGATATAATTCAGATATTTATATGATTAAAATTAAGCTTTTAAAATTAAATAAGTATGAATAAAATCATATTAAAAATGATCTTCAAATATATTATAAAATTTGAATATGAAGTAAAAAGAGAAGGCATTATTTTAGCGTCGCATTAATAATATGAGATCTACAAATGACCACACTTAAAAAGAGACAAATATAAAAAAATTATAAATTAAAATACTAAGCACAATTCCATCGCATTTCAACTATTTTTTTACTAATCGTGAACTCTTCACTCTTAATCACATATTATTTTAAATTTGAATCTATAAACAAACTTATATACCCTTTTTTTTAACGCATTAAGTCCCAAGTAAGAAGAAATTATTCTATTAAAAATGCTAACTCAAAAATAAATTAATAAAACTTTATTATGAATATTAAACAATAAAATTCAATATGGAAAATGAAAGTACTATATTTGTATTTTTTTTTTTAAAGATTTGGTGTTCGATTAAATTTGAATTGACTAAATTTAAATTAGGTAAAAAAATAAATATACCTTCGAACCAAAATAAATTTACGCAGAAACTCTCCGTCATACTTTTGGAACATTAGTGCCCCTGTCGTCCATAAATTAGATCATATATATGCCCTTTACTCTAACAGAAGACAAAATAGGGACACATGGCGCAATCTTATCCGTTAATAAATGTCAGATCAGTGGATAAGATTATAACACGTGTATGTCAGCTAGTATAAAGAGTATATATACTTTTTTTTTAACGGTAGAAATATCAATATCCCAATATAATTAATGATATATATGTAATTTTTTTCTCTTTAGATTATGCATTAGAGAGTCTAATTGAGATGAGACTTTCATTCGCGTTTGAATTTAAAATTTTAATTAAACGAAACAGTCTGATCACTACACCACAGTCGTTATTGGTTAATATATTAGTATCATTTTCACACTAACCCCACCCCACACTCTTACCCCACCC